>NC_086445.1:886777110-886992110 GCF_028390025.1 Pseudophryne corroboree
GTGCCCCCATTTTACACATTCCGGCAGGCAAGTGTCCCCATTTTACACATTCCGGCAGGCAAGTGTCCCCATTTTACACATTGCGGCAGGCACGTGCCCCCATTTTACACAGTACAACAGGCAAGTGTCCCCATTTTACACATTGCGGCAGGCACGTGCCCCCATTTTACACAGTACAACAGGCAAGTGTCCCCATTTTACACAGTACGGCAGGCAAGTGTCCCCATTTTATACGGGTCTGGGACGCGGTATCGATGTAGTGTTTGCAGACAGCACTTTGATCGGCAGCGCTAGATAGACAGACTGTTTAGGTCGACATGTACAAGGTAGACTTGGGTTTAAAGTCGATGTCATTTTAGTCGACAAACACATTAGTACGACGTGTAACTAATCGATTCATAAAGTTAGACATACCATTGTGTTCGGCATACGCATCCTAGACGGAACATATATCGACATTGAGAAGTCCGACAATATAAATAGTATGACAACTAAAAGATCGAACGATTATAGCATCGACTTAAATTAAGCTAGACAGTTAATAGGTCGACAGGTAAATGTTAGAAATTTAACATATCGAAATTAACAAAGCTAGACAGATATTAGATCGACAAATAAAAGGTCGACTCTTAGAACATCGACTTAAATTAAGCTAGACAGTTAATAGGTCGACAGTTAAATGTTAGAAATTTAACATATCGAAATTAACAAAGGTAGACAGATATTAGATCGACAAATAAAAGGTCGACTCTTAGAACATCGACTTAAATTAAGCTAGACAGTTAATAGGTCGACAGTTAAATGTTAGAAATTTAACATATCGAAATTAACAAAGGTAGACAGATATTAGATCGACAAATAAAAGGTCGACTCTTAGAACATCGACTTAAATTAAGCTAGACAGTTAATAGGTCGACAGGTAAATGTTAGAAATTTAACATATCGAAATTAACAAAGGTAGACAGATATTAGATCGACAAATAAAAGGTCGACTCTTAGAACATCGACTTAAATTAAGCTAGACAGTTAATAGGTCGACAGGTAAATGTTAGAAATTTAACGTATCGACATTAACAAAGCTATTGAGTGTGTGTGTGTGTGTGTGTGTGTGTGTGTGTGTGTGTGTGTGTGTGTGTGTGTCCTGCACCCCGCGATGACAGGGCGCCCTCATCAAGGCACAGCTGCAAGCCTTCACTGATGAGACGCCCATGGCTAGCCGCTAAACGGGACGCTCCTAGTCCTCCCCCACAAGGCATGGCACTACATGTCCCAGGCTGCCCTCTCACATCCCTGACAGCCCCAAGGTCTTCAAGCTATCCCTGCCTGGCAGCATGGGTTGGACAAGTAGTGAGTGTGTGGGAGTGAGTGTGTGGGAGTGAGTGTGTGTGTGTGTGTGTGTGTGTGTGTCCTGCACCCCGCGATGACAGGGCGCCCTCATCAAGGCACAGCTGCAAGCCTTCACTGATGAGACGCCCATGGCTAGCCGCTAAACGGGACGCTCCTAGTCCTCCCCCACAAGGCATGGCACTACATGTCCCAGGCTGCCCTCTCACATCCCTGACAGCCCCAAGGTCTTCAAGCTATCCCTGCCTGGCAGCATGGGCCCAAGGTCTTCAAGCTATCCCTGCCTGGCAGCATGGGTTGGACAAGTAGTGAGTGTGTGGGAGTGAGTGTGTGGGAGTGAGTGTGTGTGTGTGTGTGTGTGTGTGTGTGTGTGTGTCCTGCACCCCGCGATGACAGGGCGCCCTCATCAAGGCACAGCTGCAAGCCTTCACTGATGAGACGCCCATGGCTAGCCGCTAAACGGCTCCTAGTCCTCCCCCACAAGGCATGGCACTACATGTCCCAGGCTGCCCTCTCACATCCCTGACAGCCCCAAGGTCTTCAAGCTATCCCTGCCTGGCAGCATGGGTTGGACAAGTAGTGAGTGTGTGGGAGTGAGTGTGTGGGAGTGAGTGTGTGTGTGTGTGTGTGTGTGTGTGTGTCCTGCACCCCGCGATGACAGGGCGCCCTCATCAAGGCACAGCTGCAAGCCTTCACTGATGAGACGCCCATGGCTAGCCGCTAAACGGGACGCTCCTAGTCCTCCCCCACAAGGCATGGCACTACATGTCCCAGGCTGCCCTCTCACATCCCTGACAGCCCCAAGGTCTTCAAGCTATCCCTGCCTGGCAGCATGGGTTGGACAAGTAGTGAGTGTGTGGGAGTGAGTGTGTGGGAGTGAGTGTGTGTGTGTGTGTGTGTGTGTGTGTGTCCTGCACCCCGCGATGACAGGGCGCCCTCATCAAGGCACAGCTGCAAGCCTTCACTGATGAGACGCCCATGGCTAGCCGCTAAACGGGACGCTCCTAGTCCTCCCCCACAAGGCATGGCACTACATGTCCCAGGCTGCCCTCTCACATCCCTGACAGCCCCAAGGTCTTCAAGCTATCCCTGCCTGGCAGCATGGGTTGGACAAGTAGTGAGTGTGTGGGAGTGAGTGTGTGGGAGTGAGTGTGTGTGTGTGTGTGTGTGTGTGTGTGTGTGTGTGTGTGTCCTGCACCCCGCGATGACAGGGCGCCCTCATCAAGGCACAGCTGCAAGCCTTCACTGATGAGACGCCCATGGCTAGCCGCTAAACGGGACGCTCCTAGTCCTCCCCCACAAGGCATGGCACTACATGTCCCAGGCTGCCCTCTCACATCCCTGACAGCCCCAAGGTCTTCAAGCTATCCCTGCCTGGCAGCATGGGTTGGACAAGTAGTGAGTGTGTGGGAGTGAGTGTGTGGGAGTGAGTGTGTGTGTGTGTGTGTGTGTGTGTGTGTGTGTGTGTCCTGCACCCCGCGATGACAGGGCGCCCTCATCAAGGCACAGCTGCAAGCCTTCACTGATGAGACGCCCATGGCTAGCCGCTAAACGGGACGCTCCTAGTCCTCCCCCACAAGGCATGGCACTACATGTCCCAGGCTGCCCTCTCACATCCCTGACAGCCCCAAGGTCTTCAAGCTATCCCTGCCTGGCAGCATGGGTTGGACAAGTAGTGAGTGTGTGGGAGTGAGTGTGTGGGAGTGAGTGTGTGTGTGTGTGTGTGTGTGTGTGTGTGTGTGTGTCCTGCACCCCGCGATGACAGGGCGCCCTCATCAAGGCACAGCTGCAAGCCTTCACTGATGAGACGCCCATGGCTAGCCGCTAAACGGGACGCTCCTAGTCCTCCCCCACAAGGCATGGCACTACATGTCCCAGGCTGCCCTCTCACATCCCTGACAGCCCCAAGGTCTTCAAGCTATCCCTGCCTGGCAGCATGGGTTGGACAAGTAGTGAGTGTGTGGGAGTGAGTGTGTGGGAGTGAGTGTGTGTGTGTGTGTGTGTGTGTGTGTCCTGCACCCCGCGATGACAGGGCGCCCTCATCAAGGCACAGCTGCAAGCCTTCACTGATGAGACGCCCATGGCTAGCCGCTAAACGGGACGCTCCTAGTCCTCCCCCACAAGGCATGGCACTACATGTCCCAGGCTGCCCTCTCACATCCCTGACAGCCCCAAGGTCTTCAAGCTATCCCTGCCTGGCAGCATGGGTTGGACAAGTAGTGAGTGTGTGGGAGTGAGTGTGTGGGAGTGAGTGTGTGGGAGTGAGTGTGTGTGTCTGTCTGTGTGTGTGTGTGTGTGTGTGTGTGTGTGTGTATGTGTGTGTGTGTGTGTGTGTGTGTCTCTTGACAGCCATTCATGACAGCCCTTGTCACCCTGGCATTCATGAGACCTTGCTGGATGCTTTATGTTAAGCTAACACTAGTCCTTAAACTTTTCAAAAGGATTATATTTCCCCCCCAAAAAAAAAATAACTCATGCCAATAATTAAAAAGTCCAACGCCCTACCCCCTCAAACCAAACCCATTATTCAGCTTCCGATATCCAATTGGTTGGATATGATATATGTCAGATGATGCATTATCTTACCACACAGCTGAACCAATGAGAAACTTAGAATATTAGGCAGTAGGATGGTTTGTTTCACATTGATTATAAAAGCCAAGATCGACCCTTGCTTAGGCGCCATTTTGAGAACAGCGCTCATGAGTGTCAGCGTAAGTAATCTGTATTTACCCACTGCGCCAGAGACCACTAAACCGGGTATGCTGTATTCTATTGATTTTTTACAATAAGATAATTGTATTTCCTGTTAAGGTAAATTTCAAACTTTCATCTAATTCTATTCTTCACAGTTAGAAGAAAATATAGGTCGTTTCAGACAAATACAAAACACACACACTCTTTATAAATGTTTCCTCCTCAAGATCTACATAATACCGAGTTCACTATCACTAGCTGCTTGGTTTTTTTAGATTAACTCCTTCTGACAGTCAAATGCAGCAATCTACATTAATGTGTTACATCCATCTTAAAGATACCCTCTGCTAACCATACCACACCTCGGCCCTGCATCCATTACAACCAATCGTACTACAGTTACTGGAACAGTTTTATCTGGCTTTGTAAACTTATCTGGTTTTGTGATAACATAGCTGTGTTTTATTGCCGTTTTGCAGTCAGAGTGACTGACAGTACGTTCCCAATTACAAAATGGCGCCGATTAAACTCCATGCTTGGCTGCCTGTTCATCATGCTAAAGACATCTAGCATCACTGCACAGATACACAGCTATGTCACCCAACCCTTATCACATTGCAGAGCCCTGCAGGGTGTGGCAACTGTGTCTTGGATGTGAGGAAGGATTATTGTCACAACATACATTTGTGCTATCCCACATAGATAAATACACTAGGGATGACTATCGTTCATCTATGAATCAAATTAATTCAAGGTTTATGACCGATGTAGAATACTTTTCCCAGCGATGGTGGAGAACCTATGTTTTCTGTACATCACTATCTCAGCCTAAACCAATATTTATGTATGTTCTAAAAATATATATATATATATATATATATATATATATTTTTTTTTTATAACGATCGTAGTTTAGACCACAGCACCCGTGACTCACCACCCCTGATCTTTGATTGGTCAGCGGGTCTTTCATGGAAGCTAGGATGGCCATCTATGACTGAAACCATATATGGTCTCCCATAGCACAGTTAGGGGTCTATTCATGTAGCATTGAAAAGACCTTTTTTTGGCGGTAAACAGGGCTTTTCTCTGCCTACTGCAATTCACAGAGCGGGTTAACGTGTAGAAGTCTCTGACTTCTCCAGCGTTACCCCCGCTCTGTGCCTGAATCGCATCACCATACCTTTGAATGGTGAGTGCGATTCATGAAGGTGTGGAAAGCTCTGCTTTCCGCTTCTCCATGGAGTCCAGGTTCGCCATCTCAGGACGCCGTAACCTGAACTGTAGTGCGGAGACATCAGGGAAGCTCAATGCTTCCCCGATCACTGCTCTGCACCTCGCGCTGGCTCTGCCCCCCGACCTCACAGCAACTACTGCGGGCTGACGGGAGGTAAACACCCTGCGCATGCGCAAAGTGACCCTCCGCTGTACCCCGCGCATCGCTGGGAAGGACCGCTGGAGCAGACCTCACCGCAATAGCCCTAGACACCGCAGCGCATCGTCTTAAGGGTAAGTATACATTAATTGCTACTTATCACAGCTATACATCGCATCAAAGCAATGCGATGTGTAGTGATAAGTATCAATTATGTTTTCGTTTTCTGTATGAATAGACCCTTTAGTGACCATATTTGTCCACTCACACTTTTCACATCGCAGCTGAACACACCCATGGCCATCCCACTTAAAACACTGTTACTTGAGAAATAGTTATGCTGCTGATATTGATTTGGTATTGCCATGAGCGGTTATTTGTGCATTCAAGCAGTGCATACGCCCAGTGCGCTGCGTCCTGTGTCCGCAGTCACCGCCGCCTGCCCGCTCCCCGTCTGCAGCAGACGCCGTGGACTGTGTGGGCGTCCGCTGTAGCCGTCTCCAGTGACAGATACTAGAGGTCATTACTGACCTCTAGTGTCTGTACGTCGCTGCTATGGCAGAGATCTCATGACGTCTCTCCCATAGTGATCTATTCATGAAGCATTGAAAAGTGTGTTAAAGTGAGCCAGTGGAGAAGTTGTCCATGGCAACCAATCCGCTGATATGTATAATGTATAATGTAAAATATTTCATAAAAGAAAAAAAATATGAAAAAAAAAAATCTCAAACACGTTGTGATTCACAATGAAGGCAGGAAAGTGATCGTACCCTTATATTTGGTGTGAGCCGCAGGTGTTGAGAAAGCAGTAGGCTCCAGAGTTTAGAATCACAAATGTTACCCAAAGCATGCAGAGATTGTCCGTCTTGATTATGGAATAAGGCACAGCATGGCAAACCAACGCGTTTCTGGACTATGCTGTCCCTTTTTCAAGGTCTATATCAGGTTTGAATAATTTTAACATTGATGGGGAGAAACAGATGGTTTACTACCATCGATGGATGTTTCAAGGCTAGTGAATTATTTGGCATCTAAGTATCAGTGCATGGCTCCAGATAAATTGAAAACATAATTCTTAATTAATAAATGATTAATAGAAAAAAATTATAGAACATATATATAGAATTATTTAGTAAATCTTTGTCTTTATTTAGATTGTCTTAGTTTTAAAAAATGGCAGAGGGTGGTAGCAGAAAACGAACCTCACTTACTCAAGATGAAGCTGAAACATCTCACAGTCAGAAGAGTCACAGTGATGCTTCTCATGATGAATATGAATCTCCTGATGAAGGAAGCATCCACAGGGCCCCAAAGTTCACAGATGATGAAACAGACACCCTCATTGACCAAGTTATTCATCATACATGTCAGCTATTTGGTCCCGAAGCTTTTAATGTACACCAGAAATTTAAAAATAATACTTGGGAAGAAATAGCAAAATCTGTGTCTACAGCTCGAGATATACATCGAACTCCTGAAAGCTGCAAAAAGAGACTACGTGACTGTAAGAGGAAGACAAATCATAAAATAAAGTGTAGAAGAAAACTCCAAAAGGTTTGGGAGAAAAAACTAGAAGAGCACTTTAGAATGGTACAAGATGACGAGAGGCCACCCACTGGTTCCCAGGGTAACTATTTTACAAACTATAAATATGTATATAACTATATCTAGATAGATAGATAGATAGATAGATAGATAGATAGATATATATAGCGTATTGTCCATGAAAAATATCAATCCACCAGATGTGTGTGTGTCTATATCTATATACACACAAACATAGGTGGAGTATGCCATAGCCCAATATCAATCAATAAAATAAAAAATGTTTACACATATATTTTAATGGGAGAGTAAGATAGTGAAAAATTTGTTTTATGATGGCAAATGTGAAAATAATTATTTTAATACACAACATTATAAAGAAAATTACATAAATTGACCTTCAGGCTGTTTGTATAATGTGTATATGAAACAAATTAATTGTGTAAATATACACACACTTTGTTTAATGCACAAAGTATGTTAAAAAATTGTATAAAATGACCTTACGGGTTTGTGTATAATGTGTATATTAAACATAAATGCACTCTGTGCTTCAATTTGGACACCATCGCCATGCGATCTCATTATGATATGCAGTTAGTACAAATACTTTCAAATTGTATATCCAAATTAGTACCTGAACCCATCATTTAGGATAAGGTTTACTCAATGTGTGTGTGTGTGTGTGTGTGTGTGTGTGTGTGTGTGTGTGTGTGTGTGTGTGATATTAAAATGTTTAGTAACTGTAATATTTTTATTTTATTTTTTATATTTGCTAAAGAACTTAAGGTTGCTCAAGAAAAAAATCAAAAGAAAACACATAAGAAAAAGCAGAAGAATTTGGAAGAGCAACAGTCTGGTAAAAAATTTAAAACAAAAGTAAAAACGTTACAACTAAACAGTAAATAATGTTTGCAATATTGTATGATGTTATATCGTGAGTTATATAATAAATAGTTTATGTAAGATATTTCAAAATATAGTGCATATGAAAACATATACTGTTAATTTCTTTGTTCTATTGAGCCAAAATAAATACTTTGGTCATAATTAAAAATCAATGTAATTTTTTTTTTTAAATACATATATAATTATTAGCTGAAAAAAATAGTTAATTGCTAAGTAAATGCTAGTATAATCAAAATAAATTAATTAAATTAAAATCTCTTACTTATGTCTCTCGTTTTATCAACGAGATATACCAAAAGTTAACTGATTACTTTGTAATTGATTATCAATAATTACACTTATAAAGGACATTCTACGAACGCTGCTGCCGCCAATGGGTAAAATTGCAGGCGCAAAGGAGAATTATGCCATTCTTTGTCAGCCCAATCCTGCTGCTGATGCTACTCTTCTAAATGCTGTAAATGTGTGGACTACAGGCAACCCTCACTATGTTATATATGTAAGATATCCGAACTTAATTTTTTCATGTAGGAGGTCATTAGGTAGATAAACATTGATTGGGCTACTAAAAGTCAACATTTATTATGTAGACATGGTCATTAGATTGACATGAGAAATAAGTAGACCTGAGTCCAACCTTCTTAATTTAATTAGTTATTTTTCTTCCTATTTAAGGATCAACTTGGACAACAATTGGGAATGGGAACCTGCAAATAATACAGCGGTAGCTGAGCTAGGCACCTTACACAACACATCACTTAACGAGGAATGTGAGAACAAAAACAGAATTAAAAACCCATGTTGAAATTTTTTACTATATAACTAAGTACCGACAACCCTTCTCCATACACTTATGTCTTGTCACTATTCATCCACGCAAGGCCGACCAGTAATGATTTTTAACTGTCACCCCCTTACCGGCCACACAGATAAGTGTTAGAGCTTTGTATTAGACTCACCTTTTTTTTTTACAGATTTTTAGTCAAATATTTCCACAGTGTGTTGTAAATTGCTACCTACTTTCCTGAGTTAGCGTTGAACCTAAAAACATACACACATGCTATCTAGCATCTTATTCTAATTTTATAAACATGCCCTCCTACTGTAAAATAATATTGTGCTAGCTATAATGTTTTACCCTATGTTGTAGAAATAAATCAAAAATTGGATTAGAAGCTATATTATTGAGCCAAAAAGGCTTTTTTTCTGTTGTAATAAAATAATAATAATAAATATAATAAAATATTATATGTATTAAAAAATATTAGTAAAAAAATATAAGTAAATACATTTTTGAGGTATGCTTTACACAGTTTTATAATGCTAGAAATATTGTAATGTCTATCAAATATTATGTATTTATATGTATGCAATGTTAAATATACCTATTATTTATTTCAGGTTCCTTTACAACAATTTCAAGGAAAGTTTCTTTTTCTGAAACAAAAACAGTTATGACAGACAATTTTCCTCCAACTGCGGATGAACCATCAGTGATGCCACATATTTTAACATTGGACAATCCTTCCATGGTGGACGAACCATCAATGCTGCATCATGATGCAACAGCGGACCATGCTACCATGTTGGACCAACCATCAATGCTGCAACATACTTCGACAGTGGATGATACTTCCTTTGTGGCCGAACCATCAATGCTGAAACATTCGGCAAGAGTGGATGATCATTCCACGGCGGACCAAACATCAATGATGCAAGAATATTCTTCTGTGGTTCAAAGTTCCACTACGGTAGAGACTTCCACGGTAAATGAAACATCCATGAGGCAAGAACAATCAACAATGGATGATCCTTTCATGGAGGAAGAAAATTCAACCATGCTAAACCCTTTAATGTTAGATAAAGGTATTTATTTTGATCAATATAATTAAAATGTACTATCATTGATATTCAATATGGTTAAAAACTATGTTTAAGATTAATGGTATTTATCTATTATGTTTTAAGCCATAGAAAGCAACATGGTGACTGCCACACAGACACAGGATAACATTAATGAGGAGCCTGTATTGCACAGCCAGAAAAGTAATATTGATACAGAAGATACCAACCAGGTGGAATTGAATGCAGAGACTGCACATTCTAGTGTAATTGACCATGGTCTTCAAGACCAATTCCTGGACTCTACAAATCAAGGTAAATTTTTTTAATGTATAAAACATAGATTTTAATGAGATCCACTATCATTAATAGATACTGGTTTTTTTATAACTTGATTTTTTGGTTCTTCTAACTATACTTAATAAATTGTCTGTAAATTGATGTATTAACTGTACCTAGAACTTTTTATACACACAGAATGTGACGTTAGCAGATCACAAACCATTAGCCAACAGGATTCTTTAAAGGAAACCATGCAGCTAATTGAGAGGAATAGAAATGAAGAAATGAAAAAAATTGAACATCAAATAAATCAGCTGAATAATAATATACAGATTCTCAACACAACACAAAGACAACAGAATCAAGCACTTGTCACTCTTGCAAATTTTTACGATCATCTTGTTTCATCACAGAATGTGGCAGCAATCAACTACCAACAGATGCAGCACAGTATAAATCAAATGCTAGCATGGCAGTATGAGACTATTACCATCACACGCATGATTTCCACTTTCATGCAACTGTTGACAGAAGAAAGACAAAGAATGTCCAGATCAGATAATCCTTCTTGTATATCCAATGCTACAGCAGGAACCTTTGTATCCAGCTGTACACGTGGAGACTATGTAACAAGCTCTACACACAGAGAGTATGCAACGAGCGCTGCACCTGGAACCTATCTATACACCACTTTACCAGGAGAATCTGTATCCACCCCTGCAGCAGGAACAGATGTATCCACCACTTTACCAGGACCCTATGTATCCACCACTGCAACAGTAACCTATGTATCCACCACTTTACCAGTATACTCTGTATCCACTGCTGCAGCAAGTACCAATGTTTCCACCACTTTAACAGGACCATATGCATCCTACACTTTACCAGGACCCTATGTATCCACCACTGCAGCAGGACCCTATCTATCCACTACTTTAACAGGACCCTATGTATCCTCGACATTATCAGAACCCTATGTATCCATCCCTGCACCAAGACCCTATGTATCCACTACTTTAACAGGACCCTATGTATCCTCGACATTATCAGGACCCTATGTATCCATACGTGAAACAGGACCCTGTGTATCCTCCACTTTTGCAGGACCCTATGCATCCATCCCTGCACCAAGACCCTATGTATCCACCACTGCAACAGAACCCTATGTATGCACGACTGTAACAGGACACTATGTATCCTCAACTTTAGCAGAACCCTATGTATCCATCCCTGCATCAAGACCCTATGTATCCACTACTTTTACAGGACCCTATGTATCCTCCACTTCAGCAGGACCCTATGTATCCACCACTGCAACAGAACCCTCTGTATCCACGACTATAACAGGACACTATGTATCCTCAATTTTAGCAGAACCCTATGTATCCATCCCTGCATCAAGACCCTATGTATCCACTACTTTTACAGGACCCTATGTATCCTCCACTTCAGCAGGACCCTATGTATCCACCACTGCAACAGAACCCTCTGTATCCACGACTGTAACAGGACACTATGTATCCTCAATTTTAGCAGAACCCTATGTATCCATCCCTGCATCAAGACCCTATGTATCCACTACTTTTACAGGACCCTATGTATCCTCCACTTTATCAGGACCCTATGTATACAACAACTTACATGGAGACTATGTATCCACTGCTTATAGAGGCCTCAATGTATCCACCACTGCACCAGGGCCCTATTTATTGAAGCCAAAACCAGGACACTCAGAATCCACTACTGGACAAATTGCCTCAGAATCCACCGCTGACTCAGGACCCTCAGAATCCACCGCTGCAACAGGAAAGTATAAATCCACCGCTGCACCTGTACCCTCTGAATACAGCCCTGAAAACACAAATTTGAGAAGCATAGCTGTAGCATCAGAAGTGCATTCAAGATTGCAATTGGCTTATCGACCTAGCTCAAGCTATGATGAGAATATGGATCTTCGAGTCAGATTAGAGCGTGCAAATATTCAAATTCAACATTGGAAGAGACAGGAAGCTAACGATGAGGATGAAGCTTAAATATTAAAGGTAATTAATAAATGTATATAGATTGCATTATCAGATAACTAAATATGGTGAGACATATGTGCTATGCTTTTTTTGAAAAAACGTAACATAAAAAATGTGTTTCCTCAAGATAACAAATGTGCCCTACTCAACGATCATCATCCTGCACTTAAAAAATCCTACATATAACACTAACATTTATTATTTTTAATTAGTTTTAGCCATAGGCTTCTTATTCAAATTGTGAGTTTGAATCACCAAACTCAATAGGAAACTAAGTTAATCCTACATTGATTTTCTATTGTAATTTTGTGTATGGTTTGTAAATTTTTCAAAAAAAAAACATCATTTGATTTACTTTGGATACAGTCTTAGCAGAGTGTTATAGGCTACAAGTTTAGACATCACAAGAGTGGAGTATAAGCAAAATGCTGGCATGTAGCATACAAATATCTTTGTTTTATGTAGAGGACCAGAGCTCTGGAAACACACATGTAGACAAAGTTGCCTGAAATATAAAAGGAAAACAAATAAAAAAAGAGTAAAGACATAAGGAAGAAGAGTGTTAAACAGGATATAATAAACTTTTAAATATATGTAGATATTTTCAAGTTATTTGGACAGAAATCTGTCCCTGAAGAAGGGGATTTTTAACAAAACATGTAGGCAATAAAGGGACACTTTTTGCATCATTGAATACGGCAGTGTGAGTGCAGCCGATTACCTTTCATCTACATAGTCATCTTATGCCAAGCTGACGAGGAGGTCACTGCAGCATATTGTATTTATTGTTTGGAGCACAGTACAAACTGACACTATATATATATATATATATATATATATATATATATATATATATATACATACATCAAACATCGGCACCGCAGACTAATAAATTAAACTCAGACATACGGCATTGCTTTGTCCAAGAAATGCATTCTTTCAGAATGTATTTTATTAGTCAGTAGTGCTTCCATTGAATGGTGATTTTTGCAATATTTTGGGGTTGTTTGGACATGATAATTTTGTCTGTGCCGTGAAACATAATTTATGATGGAACCCATTACTATAGTGCTTGTATATCTTTAACTTAACCATTGCTAATACAAATGATGGAAAAATCTTCGGTGCACTACTGATCTAGAGTCACAATGAGAAATATATATTGTAATATTTTATTATAATTAGGGTTGTTACCTTTAAACCTTGCATTTCTTTTAAAATGAAGACTACAGTTAAAGATAAGGTGGACAAAAGTATGGAAATTAACTTTCAAGAACTTACCTGTTTTACTTCATTTTTAGATATGTCACAAACGGTCTTGCGAGCCAGGGTGAAGGAACTGAAGACAGAGGGATACAGAGTCATCCATGTGTCCTGTTTGAAAAGACAAATCGATAATAGGAATATACTTTCTGAGATACTTCAAGTCGTGCATTCCTGAAAATGTTCTAAATTTATTTTGTTTTGTTTTGGTTTGTTCATGTTGGTGGGGTTCACATACTAATATGTTCAAGATAAAAATAGAGAAAATATATGTACAGACACATATTCCATATTACAGTGATTGTTCATGCATATATATATAATTTATATTCTAATAATATCCCAAAAAAATTATTGCAAGTTTTGTATTGTTAATAATTTGCATTTGCTTAACAATGCATTTATATATTCAAAAAATATATACAAAAGATTTGCGCTCTAAAATACACACACTATATGTAGTTGGATTCAGGCGGCTGCTCACCAGTTGTGGGCGGGCTGCCCCAACAATGGATCAAAGTGAGTGTGAAAAAAGAAAGAGTGGGAGCGCAGAATGAATCCAATATATTGTTTTATTTAAAATATTAATATGTCATCCACATAAAAATGCAGTACATGAACTAGCCTCAGAAAAAACAATTGATATTATATAAATGTAAACGAGACTGCCATATCTCCTGAACAAATATGAATAAAAAACCTTTAATAAACCCTAGTTAGGGCTGCATTAATGCTTCATGAAAATCAGCCGTGCGTCCACGAGCTGAAATGATTGTAAAAAGGAGACTGCTAAAAAGTGCCTCTGTTATAAGTCACTGTCCTCCTTATACACAATAGAATCTCATTGGTAGAGAGTGTCCCAGTACTGGACTTGCGGACAACCGTGCTGTAGTATTCTGTGGCAAATGGATAGTGATGGTCAAATTCTATTTGTGGTATATCACCTGATGTAGAAGCCTCTCCGTCAAAGGCGCTGTACTGAGCCGGGTTTGCTGGGGCTCTGTGCAGTGAACGTACAGCTGGTCTCGTCACCGGTGTACCATCCAGATGAACACGGTAGTTTAATTCTGCTGAAGGATGCTGTACCAGTCTGGATATGCAACAGTGTAAAAATACTGGAGCAGCAGATTCTCCGTCCGCTGGTGTAAAAATCCGTATTAATTGCGGCTACGGTCCACTCGATGCATGCGGCTCACAGGGTGTCAGGAGAATATAGCAGTCCAAATGAGGTCCTTCAAAGGAGTACCTTTGAAATGAAATAAAATTCATTTCCTTCTGATGAAACGGCCAGCGTTGTGGGACGAGAAACGCGTTAAGGTACTCCTTTGACGTACCTCATTTGGACTGCTATATTCTCTTAACACCCTGTGACCCGCATGCATCCAGTGGACCGTAGCCGCAATTAATACAGATTTTTCCACCAGCGGACGGAGAATCTGCTGCTCCAGTATTTTTACACTGTTGCATATCCAGACTGGTACAGCATCCTTCAGCAGAATTAAACTACCGTGTTCATCTGGATGGTACACCGGTGACGAGACCAGCTGTACGTTCACTGCACAGAGCCCCAGCAAACCCGGCTCAGTACAGCGCCTTTGACGGAGAGGCTTCTACATCAGGTGATATACCACAAATAGAATTTGACCATCACTATCCATTTGCCACATAATACTACAGCACGGTTGTCCGCAAGTCCAGTACTGGGACACTCTCTACCAATGAGATTCTATTGTGTATAAGGAGGACAGTGACTTATAACAGAGGCACTTTTTAGCAGTCTCCTTTTTACAATCATTTCAGCTCGTGGACGCACGGCTGATTTTCATGAAGCATTAATGCAGCCCTAACTAGGGTTTATTAAAGGATTTTTATTCATATTTGTTCAGGAGATATGGCAGTCTCGTTTACATTTATATAATATCAATTGTTTTTTCTTAGGCTAGTTCATGTACTGCATTTTTATGTGGATGACATATTAATATTTTAAATAAAATAATATATTGGATTCATTCTGCGCTCCCACTATTTATATATTCTAATTGTATTTGCAATAATATTTGAATAGATTACCAATCGGAACATATTTGTGTGTTTAATGTACACATTACACAAATTTGCTTCCAAACTCGCAAAATAGTAAATTTTTAATATTGATATATAAAAAATTGGAATTGGAAATTAAAATTATGAAGGTAAGGATGGGATCAGATTAGCAAATATATATGGTTCTTTGATGGCGTAAACCATCTAGCCAATTGACGCTATCATCATTTCCCATGTTTCCCTCAAAGACATACACGCGTATGTATTTCCCACATATTGCGTCATTTAAGTTTTAGGGTGCTGTAAGTATGAGGAATAATAATAAAAACAATAAGCTAACATAGTATTTTCAATGAATAAAACTTTTATTTTCTAAAGGGTGAACTTTGAACAGGTTAACATATTATAACTGGTAATAGATTTATAAATAAATCTTGAAAAAAATATATTGTATATGTTTCTATAATAAAGATTAATAAGAATAATATCACCGCATCAGATTATGTTATGTAGGATCAAGATGGTTTTCATATTCTTTGTTGTGGATTCATTGTGGATCAAGTTTCTTTTCCTGTATTGAAAAAAAAATAGTCATACACTGTGTGCACAAACAATGATGATTCAATAAAAAAATTTAAAAAAGGAATTTTTTTTACGTGTTTTCTATATAATAATATAAAAACAAAAAAAAAATTTTTTTTCATATTTGTTAATCTAAGAGTAATTTTTTTTTAGTTTACATTAAGGGTAAAAATCTGTCAACTTTAATACCCAAACATTGAGAGATATTACACAGTTTTATTAGTATTGTATAATTTTATTATTGTACTATATTTTGGTAAATATACACAGTTTCTGAAGAAGATGTGGAAATACTATTGCCATCCTAATCTGACAGTGTTTATATTAATGATGGATAAAAATTAAGAACATTTGATTTTGGTTATTGTTTAAAATAATTCAATAGGAAAATGTTAAATATATTGCTGTCATAACAATATAGTTAAATATGATATTTTTTCAAATAAATATATTCAGTTGAATAATATTTTATTGTTATGTAATATTAACAATAGAGAGTGGATCCATACTAGGCATTTCCAAAGTTAGAGATATGGTCCTGTGTAGTAATATATATATTAGTGTATAGGTAAAGCAAATATGTTCATTTTAGATATGTTAATATTTTTAAAGGTACATGATTCCAGGATTCATGTTAGAAGTACAATTTAGTTTAGAATTATAATTAAATAAAAAAAAAGGAATGAATCTAAAAATGAAGATATGGATATCAGACATTTCAAAGGTCATAACAGTTAACAAGATTATGTAAGAAATAAATTAAAAATATTATTTAATGTATGTAATATGTTTTGTTAAGAGCTGATTAAAGTACGTAAACAGGCTAAATATAAAAATGATAAAAACTGTTTCAATAGGTATAGTTACCGCAAAACCAAATAATGAGGAGTCCTAATCAGCGGATTGCAGTTGATTGGAAGGGCAAACAAGATAACTAGTTTAGGTGAAAAAAAAATATAATTAACAATGTCAAGATTAAACTATTACATTAGAACAGATGATTAAGGTACATAAATAGAAGACAAATTATCTACATCAAATTGTTTTAAAATGCATATTACCTGGAAAGTAATAAGGAGAAAAAATCTTCTTTGGCTTGCAGATGATGATTGGGAGGTCAGAACAGTAAACTAATTTAAAAAAATTGAGTAAATATATTAGCAATGCAGAAAAGTTAGCAAATGTTTAGAATAGTTGATATGCACTTTGAAATTGTATACAATTTAGAGAGCAATATTAAGGGGGGTACTCATGGAGAGATCCATGGCTAAAATCTAATCAATCTGACTAGATTGATTAGATTTTCTGCACATATCACTCGTGTGTAGCCCCCTCTGCGATAGCGATGCGCGGTGACGAACATCGCTATCGCTGCTGCTAGATTGAGCCTGCATGCAGACCATTACAGTTACATCAATTTAGAGTTAGTGTCTACTATACTATATTGACATTTGTGTGCTAATAAATTCTTTATAATTTAAAAAAATAATCAAATTTAAGGGAAGGGGGTATTGCTTGTTTGAGAAATGAGGTGTAACAATGTAAGATTGTTATTAACCAATCATAATATTTAGTATGTTACATGCACAAGAAAACATTAATAATTTAATTAATACCTATCACTGTTTTGCATTTTTACAGTTTATACATAAATTAGAATTTATCTCATTGTGTTAAAAACAGTTATTTCATAAGGATAAGGCCAGGATAACACAGCATGTGTCTAAATGAGTTATGGAACCACAGCATACTGCATGCCTTTAAACTTTTTTTTTATTATAGTGATGCCAACACTGTGGCAGTGCATGCTGGGTAGTTTAGTTACACAGAAGTTGGTGAGACAAAGGTTGCCTAACCATTACCTAGTCCATGGTTTCCTTCGGCATTTTAAATACACCTCCCAGCAAGCATGGACAACATGTTTAAATATAATAAAAGCAAACCTGTGAGAGTGCATGCTGGGATGTTTATTTCAACAGCAAATGGAGAACCACAGCATGTACACCATGAATTAGGCAAATAAAAAAATCTAACCGTTGCAGTAAAAATAGGATTTCAAAAATGGTGCAACCAAATATATATATATATTTGTTTTGATATAGAAAATATTGTAAATCTGTTTGATAAACAATATAATTGTTTTAATTGAAGAATATTAATAAAATTTATGTTAAAATTAATGAAGGGAAACTTTATGAAAAACATTACATGGGTACAACTGTGCTAAACTGAAATGGGAAACCATTATATTTTAAATCTTTAAAATATAGCTAGAGATTTTTGATTGATGTATATTTTAGAATGGAAAACATAATGTAGAAAATACTTGAATAATAGTTAATTTCTATAATTATAAAAATTCTACTTACCAGTAATGATAGCACCCGAAAATTCAATATGTGAAAAGTGGTTTTTTTTTTATGGTATTTTAAATGATTGAAAGTCAACTAATGAAAAATAAACCATAGAAAATATGAAACTTAACTTTAAAATGAAAAAATAACTATGTTTAGAATTAGTTTTAAAGTTACTCCAACTTGAGATGGAAGGCAATGGCATTTAGAAATTCCATCAAATCTATGAAACCAAGTTGGGCAAAACATTTCTGTAGTGCATCTTCTCGAGCAGTATTTTCACGTTTGGTTGGTGTTCGGGCAACATTAAAGGTTACTTTTTCAATGAGCTTGGTGGTCATTTGTTGCTCCTTGTGAAGATAGGAGATAAGTTTGTAGACTCCAAACTTTTTCTCTCCCAGGAGAATATTCCATCTCCTGTGCCATCCTTCCAACTTATTTTGGGTCCTTGGAATCCCACCAACCATATTGTCATGCACTGACCACATGCATGGTGGAAACAGTGGGGGACATCTGTTTTGACTTCTGGTTCGTTCTCTAAGCCGCCCCAATATATATGTCTCCTCAAAATAAGTTACTAATGTAGCAGCATTAGGAGGCATTTCTGATTTTAATTGTTCAAATGCAGCAGGGATTTCGTCTGCTGGGAGGAAGGAAAGTGCCTGAAGGTTCCTAAGTTTCATAGCAAAAGCATGATCACGTCCATATTGTACAGATAAGCCACATGATTGAATTTTTCGCCAAATATTTTGACCTAAATGAAACAAGCAACACTTATGTGTGCTACTCGGAAAAACTTGTTTAGCTGCTTGTATTGCAGCATTCTCAAAATCTGTCAAAATGTAAAGAGGAGAAAATAGAATATCATATTCCTGTGCATAATCCTGTAGGTCTTCTAAAAAACGGATATAACAAACCTCACTTTTGCTACTAAGCAATCCATAGACCAGTGGGACGAAGCGTTGCGTACTGTCATCTGTGCCAACCATAGCATGAATTGAGTATATTTGTCTAAATAGGGTTGGACACGTTTTGAAAGTGCCATCCATTACCCAATACGGTGCCTCATGAAGCTTCCGCAAGTTAGCTTCTGTACTGAATAATAGTGTCCTTTCGTTGTGGAAAGTACTGTCCTTTCCAAGAAATTTTATCCCATCAATGTATTCCAAATTATGTGGGATATCAATATCATCGAGTGTGGTTGGCTCAGGTGGGCAATCCGCTCTCCTTACCCTTTTCACAAGTTTACGGAGGGATTCACTGTTAGGAAGACAGGCAGCACTAGTAGACGGCATTTGGGCAGTAACCGCTTGAATTATTACAGATGGTGGATCATTGGTATCCCTTGCACGTTGCTTTATTGATGCCTTGGCAATGGCAACATCTGTTTTTTCAGCCTTCGGAGTATGAGTATGTTCTCCATGAGTATTAAGTTGGTGCTGTCCTGCAACAATGGTCGTCTTTGCAAAACATGAACAAGGGCCGGTCTTCCTCTCTGTGCAGTGCCAATAGACGACATCACCACGCTGCTTGTTTTTTGCCAAAAGATATCCGTCTATGTTTAAGAGCATTCCTCTTGTAGAAGGAACCAAACGACATGAAGGTTCATCAGCCATAGTTGAAATACGAATGAGTACTTGATCAGAAGGCTGGATGAATGTCGATTATGTAGACCTGAGCTAAGAGTAACTCTTTATAGCATTTTGAAGAGGGAGGAGAGTTAAAATATATTCAAATGTAACCAATGGCCAAAACTTTAAATTTAAATAAGTGGGAGGGTTAAAATTAACAAATATTTTTTAAGGGTAAAACGTTGGGATATTGATTGGATTTAAATAAAAAACTTTTATTAGGATACATACCTATACTAGTATAAAATATAAAAAATGTATACTTAGAGAGGTTTGTCAATAATATATGGAGAGTGCCGTCATACGATTGTTCATGGTCCGGAATGAGACTTGTAGCGACACGCAATAGAAATAACTTTGTAGGTGACAGAGTCTCATTAGAGGCACATAAAGGGGTACAGGGGGAGGTATGAGAAGAATGGGAGTGTACGTCCAGAAATAGAGGGGTGCGCAGGGATGGGTGGGGGGGGGGGGATAGTGTACCATGCAGGGAATGATTGGCGGCAGTGGGTAAAGGCTTGTGGGAGATTGGCGGGCAGCCTTGGACTTGTAGTTCCATGCTTTAGAGGAGGGTATTTGATTTGGAAATTAGCGGAGGAAGCTTTTCATTTTGGATGGATTGGGGGGGGTGTAAATTTGGGAAGGGTGATGACTTCAATGAGGGTGCATAGAATAGTCTGGGGGGGGGTTTTATTATTTGGAGTTTGAAAACAACACGCACCCAACATGTTCTTGGGTGCGTGATCATTCAAAGGTTTTGACAGGAGAGACATGGGGTCTGGAGGAGACAATAAGATAAGTGGTGAACTTTATGTGACTCGGATTAGTATGGTGTTTGTATGTAAGAGACTTGGAGTCTACAGATAGGGGTGTAAGGGAGACATAAACATGATTTAATTTGTTTAGTATGGGTGCGCAGGGAGGGGGGGGGGGGGGATAGTGTACCATGCAGGGAATGATTGACGGCAGTGGGTAAAGGCTTGTGGGAGCTTGGCGGTCAGCCTTGGACTTGTAGTTCCAGGCATAAGAGGAGAGTCGGGCGGCTGAAGCTATTAACGGGGGTAGCGTCTAATGCAAGACGCCTGATGGGGTGCGCAGGGATGGGGGGGGGGATAGTGTACCATGCAGGGAATAATTGACGGCAGTGGGTAAAGGCTTGTGGGAGCTTGGCGGTCAGCCTTGGACTTGTAGTTCCAGGCATAAGAGGAGAGTCGGGCGGCTGAAGCTATTAACGGGGGTAGCGTCTAATGCAAGACGCCTGATGGGGTGCGCAGGGATGGGGGGGGGGATAGTGTACCATGCAGGGAATAATTGACGGCAGTGGGTAAAGGCTTGTGGGAGCTTGGCGGTCAGCCTTGGACTTGTAGTTCCAGGCATAAGAGGCTTGTGGGAGCTTGGCGGTCAGCCTTGTACTTGTAGTTCCAGGCATAAGAGGCTTGTGGGAGCTTGGCGGTCAGCCTTGTACTTGTAGTTCCAGGCATAAGAGGCTTGTGGGAGCTTGGCGGTCAGCCTTGGACTTGTATTTCCAGGCATAAGAGGAGAGTCGGGCGGCTGAAGCTATTAACGGGGGTAGCGTCTAATGCAAGACGCCTGATGGGGTGCAGGGGGGTGGGGTGTGAAGAGAACACATAGGAGTGTACGTCCAGAAATAGAGGGGTGCGCAGGGATGGGGGGGGGGGGGGGATAGTGTACCATGCAGGGAATGATTGACGGCAGTGGGTAAAGGCTTGTGGGAGATTGTCGGGCAGCCTTGTACTTGTAGTTCCACGCATAAGAGGAAAGTCGGGCGGCTGAATCTATTAGCGGGGTAGCGTCTGATGCAAGACGCCTGATGGGGTGCGCAGGGATGGGGGGGGCTAGTGTACCATGCAGGGAATAATTGACGGCAGTGGGTAAAGGCTTGTGGGAGCTTGGCGGTCAGCCTTGGACTTGTAGTTCCAGGCATAAGAGGAGAGTCGGGCGGCTGAAGCTATTAACGGGGGTAGCGTCTGATGCAAGACGCCTGATGGGGTGCGCAGGGATGGGGGGGGCTAGTGTACCATGCAGGGAATAATTGACGGCAGTGGGTAAAGGCTTGTGGGAGCTTGGCGGTCAGCCTTGGACTTGTAGTTCCAGGCATAAGAGGAGAGTCGGGCGGCTGAAGCTATTAACGGGGGTAGCGTCTAATGCAAGACGCCTGATGGGGTGCAGGGGGGTGGGGTGTGAAGAGAACACATAGGAGTGTACGTCCAAAAATAGAGGGGTGCGCAGGGATGGGGGGGGGGGGGGGGGATAGTGTACCATGCAGGGAATGATTGGCGGCAGTGGGTAAAGGCTTGTGGGAGATTGGCGGGCAGCCTTGGACTTGTAGTTCCATGCTTTAGAGGAGGGTATTTGATTTGGAAATTAGCGGAGGAAGCTTTTCATTTTGGATGGATTGGGGGGGGTGTAAATTTGGGAAGGGTGATGACTTCAATGAGGGTGCATAGAATAGTCTGGGGGGGGGTTTTATTATTTGGAGTTTGAAAACAACACGCACCCAACATGTTCTTGGGTGCGTGATCATTCAAAGGTTTTGACAGGAGAGACATGGGGTCTGGAGGAGACAATAAGATAAGTGGTGAACTTTATGTGACTCGGATTAGTATGGTGTTTGTATGTAAGAGACTTGGAGTCTACAGATAGGGGTGTAAGGGAGACATAAACATGATTTAATTTGTTTAGTATGGGTGCGCAGGGAGGGGGGGGGGGGGATAGTGTACCATGCAGGGAATGATTGACGGCAGTGGGTAAAGGCTTGTGGGAGCTTGGCGGTCAGCCTTGGACTTGTAGTTCCAGGCATAAGAGGAGAGTCGGGCGGCTGAAGCTATTAACGGGGGTAGCGTCTAATGCAAGACGCCTGATGGGGTGCGCAGGGATGGGGGGGGGGATAGTGTACCATGCAGGGAATAATTGACGGCAGTGGGTAAAGGCTTGTGGGAGCTTGGCGGTCAGCCTTGGACTTGTAGTTCCAGGCATAAGAGGCTTGTGGGAGCTTGGCGGTCAGCCTTGTACTTGTAGTTCCAGGCATAAGAGGCTTGTGGGAGCTTGGCGGTCAGCCTTGTACTTGTAGTTCCAGGCATAAGAGGCTTGTGGGAGCTTGGCGGTCAGCCTTGGACTTGTAGTTCCAGGCATAAGAGGAGAGTCGGGCGGCTGAAGCTATTAACGGGGGTAGCGTCTAATGCAAGACGCCTGATGGGGTGCGCAGGGATGGGGGGGGGGATAGTGTACCATGCAGGGAATAATTGACGGCAGTGGGTAAAGGCTTGTGGGAGCTTGGCGGTCAGCCTTGGACTTGTAGTTCCAGGCATAAGAGGCTTGTGGGAGCTTGGCGGTCAGCCTTGTACTTGTAGTTCCAGGCATAAGAGGCTTGTGGGAGCTTGGCGGTCAGCCTTGTACTTGTAGTTCCAGGCATAAGAGGCTTGTGGGAGCTTGGCGGTCAGCCTTGGACTTGTATTTCCAGGCATAAGAGGAGAGTCGGGCGGCTGAAGCTATTAACGGGGGTAGCGTCTAATGCAAGACGCCTGATGGGGTGCAGGGGGGTGGGGTGTGAAGAGAACACATAGGAGTGTACGTCCAGAAATAGAGGGGTGCGCAGGGATGGGGGGGGGGGGGGGGATAGTGTACCATGCAGGGAATGATTGACGGCAGTGGGTAAAGGCTTGTGGGAGATTGTCGGGCAGCCTTGTACTTGTAGTTCCACGCATAAGAGGAAAGTCGGGCGGCTGAATCTATTAGCGGGGTAGCGTCTGATGCAAGACGCCTGATGGGGTGCGCAGGGATGGGGGGGGCTAGTGTACCATGCAGGGAATAATTGACGGCAGTGGGTAAAGGCTTGTGGGAGCTTGGCGGTCAGCCTTGGACTTGTAGTTCCAGGCATAAGAGGAG
Organism: Pseudophryne corroboree; assembly: GCF_028390025.1. Lineage (NCBI taxonomy): Eukaryota > Metazoa > Chordata > Amphibia > Anura > Myobatrachidae > Pseudophryne > Pseudophryne corroboree. The sequence goes on from NC_086445.1 coordinate 886,800,908, forward strand.
AGTCGGGCGGCTGAAGCTATTAACGGGGGTAGCGTCTAATGCAAGACGCCTGATGGGGTGCAGGGGGTGGGGTGTGAAGAGAACACATAGGAGTGTACGTCCAAAAATAGAGGGGTGCGCAGGGATGGGGGGGGGGGGGGGGGGATAGTGTACCATGCAGGGAATGATTGGCGGCAGTGGGTAAAGGCTTGTGGGAGATTGGCGGGCAGCCTTGGACTTGTAGTTCCATGCTTTAGAGGAGGGTATTTGATTTGGAAATTAGCGGAGGAAGCTTTTCATTTTGGATGGATTGGGGGGGGTGTAAATTTGGGAAGGGTGATGACTTCAATGAGGGTGCATAGAATAGTCTGGGGGGGGGTTTTATTATTTGGAGTTTGAAAACAACACGCACCCAACATGTTCTTGGGTGCGTGATCATTCAAAGGTTTTGACAGGAGAGACATGGGGTCTGGAGGAGACAATAAGATAAGTGGTGAACTTTATGTGACTCGGATTAGTATGGTGTTTGTATGTAAGAGACTTGGAGTCTACAGATAGGGGTGTAAGGGAGACATAAACATGATTTAATTTGTTTAGTATGGGTGCGCAGGGAGGGGGGGGGGGGGGATAGTGTACCATGCAGGGAATGATTGACGGCAGTGGGTAAAGGCTTGTGGGAGCTTGGCGGTCAGCCTTGGACTTGTAGTTCCAGGCATAAGAGGAGAGTCGGGCGGCTGAAGCTATTAACGGGGGTAGCGTCTAATGCAAGACGCCTGATGGGGTGCGCAGGGATGGGGGGGGGGATAGTGTACCATGCAGGGAATAATTGACGGCAGTGGGTAAAGGCTTGTGGGAGCTTGGCGGTCAGCCTTGGACTTGTAGTTCCAGGCAGAAGAGGAGAGTCGGGCGGATGAAGCTATTAACGGGGGTAGCGTCTAATGCAAGACGCCTGATGGGGTGCGCAGGGATGGGGGGGGGATAGTGTACCATGCAGGGAATAATTGACGGCAGTGGGTAAAGGCTTGTGGGAGCTTGGCGGTCAGCCTTGGACTTGTAGTTCCAGGCATAAGAGGCTTGTGGGAGCTTGGCGGTCAGCCTTGTACTTGTAGTTCCAGGCATAAGAGGCTTGTGGGAGCTTGGCGGTCAGCCTTGGACTTGTATTTCCAGGCATAAGAGGCTTGTGGGAGCTTGGCGGTCAGCCTTGTACTTGTAGTTCCAGGCATAAGAGGCTTGTGGGAGCTTGGCGGTCAGCCTTGGACTTGTATTTCCAGGCATAAGAGGAGAGTCGGGCGGCTGAAGCTATTAACGGGGGTAGCGTCTAATGCAAGACGCCTGATGGGGTGCAGGGGGGTGGGGTGTGAAGAGAACACATAGGAGTGTACGTCCAGAAATAGAGGGGTGCGCAGGGATGGGGGGGGGGGGGGGGATAGTGTACCATGCAGGGAATGATTGACGGCAGTGGGTAAAGGCTTGTGGGAGATTGTCGGGCAGCCTTGTACTTGTAGTTCCACGCATAAGAGGAAAGTCGGGCGGCTGAATCTATTAGCGGGGTAGCGTCTGATGCAAGACGCCTGATGGGGTGCGCAGGGATGGGGGGGGCTAGTGTACCATGCAGGGAATAATTGACGGCAGTGGGTAAAGGCTTGTGGGAGCTTGGCGGTCAGCCTTGGACTTGTAGTTCCAGGCATAAGAGGAGAGTCGGGCGGCTGAAGCTATTAACGGGGGTAGCGTCTAATGCAAGACGCCTGATGGGGTGCAGGGGGGTGGGGTGTGAAGAGAACACATAGGAGTGTACGTCCAAAAATAGAGGGGTGCGCAGGGATGGGGGGGGGGGGGGGGGATAGTGTACCATGCAGGGAATGATTGGCGGCAGTGGGTAAAGGCTTGTGGGAGATTGGCGGGCAGCCTTGGACTTGTAGTTCCATGCTTTAGAGGAGGGTATTTGATTTGGAAATTAGCGGAGGAAGCTTTTCATTTTGGATGGATTGGGGGGGGTGTAAATTTGGGAAGGGTGATGACTTCAATGAGGGTGCATAGAATAGTCTGGGGGGGGGTTTTATTATTTGGAGTTTGAAAACAACACGCACCCAACATGTTCTTGGGTGCGTGATCATTCAAAGGTTTTGACAGGAGAGACATGGGGTCTGGAGGAGACAATAAGATAAGTGGTGAACTTTATGTGACTCGGATTAGTATGGTGTTTGTATGTAAGAGACTTGGAGTCTACAGATAGGGGTGTAAGGGAGACATAAACATGATTTAATTTGTTTAGTATGGGTGCGCAGGGAGGGGGGGGGGGGGGATAGTGTACCATGCAGGGAATGATTGACGGCAGTGGGTAAAGGCTTGTGGGAGCTTGGCGGTCAGCCTTGGACTTGTAGTTCCAGGCATAAGAGGAGAGTCGGGCGGCTGAAGCTATTAACGGGGGTAGCGTCTAATGCAAGACGCCTGATGGGGTGCGCAGGGATGGGGGGGGGATAGTGTACCATGCAGGGAATAATTGACGGCAGTGGGTAAAGGCTTGTGGGAGCTTGGCGGTCAGCCTTGGACTTGTAGTTCCAGGCATAAGAGGAGAGTCGGGCGGCTGAAGCTATTAACGGGGGTAGCGTCTAATGCAAGACGCCTGATGGGGTGCGCAGGGATGGGGGGGGGGATAGTGTACCATGCAGGGAATAATTGACGGCAGTGGGTAAAGGCTTGTGGGAGCTTGGCGGTCAGCCTTGGACTTGTAGTTCCAGGCATAAGAGGCTTGTGGGAGCTTGGCGGTCAGCCTTGGACTTGTAGTTCCAGGTATAAGAGGCTTGTGGGAGCTTGGGGGTCAGCCTTGGACTTGTAGTTCCAGGCATAAGAGGAGAGTCGGGCGGCTGAAGCTATCAACGGGGGTAGCGTCTAATGCAAGACGCCTGATGGGGTGCAGGGGGGTGGGGTGTGAAGAGAACACATAGGAGTGTACGTCCAGAAATAGAGGGGTGCGCAGGGATGGGGGGGGGGGGGGGGATAGTGTACCATGCAGGGAATGATTGGCGGCAGTGGGTAAAGGCTTGTGGGAGATTGGCGGGCAGCCTTGGACTTGTAGTTCCACGCATAAGAGGAAAGTGTAGAAATATTGGTAGGTCTATTATTGTTATGTCTATTAATGTTGTGTCGATCTGTTTGTTGTCTGTTTTAATGTTGTCGACCTTTATGTTTGTCTATCTTACGGTGTGTCTGTTCCATGTGATGTCTATTAATGTTGTGTCGATCTGTTTGTTGTCTGTTTTAGTGTTGTCGACCTTTATGTTTGTCTATCTTACGGTGAGTCTGTTCCATGTGATGTCTATTAATGTTGTGTCGATCTGTTTGTTGTCTGTTTTAATGTTGTCGACCTTTATGTTTGTCTATCTTACGGTGTGTCTGTTCCATGTGATGTCTATTAATGTTGTGTCGATCTGTTTGTTGTCGATCTATTTGTTGTCTATGTTTCTTGTTGTCTAGGTTTGTGTTTGTCTATGAGTGTATTATCGAACTATTGGTTTGTATATATGTTTCGTGTCGATCAGTTTGAATGTCTATATGTTTGTTGTCGATGATTGTGATGTCTGTGATATTTCCGTTCTATGTTTTCTTTTGTCTGTGAACATGTTGTCGATGTTGTCATGTGTCTATGTTGTGTTTGTCGGTGTTGTTTTGTTGTCGGACATGGTGTTGTCGACCTATTGTTGTTGTCGATGTAATGTTTGTCGACCTTTTAGTGTTGTCGATCAAGTTAAGTTCGATTTTAGGTTGTCGATCTGTTGGTTGTCGGTCTTTGCTGGATCGATAAGCCGTCCGGATACCCTACTGACACTGCAGTCATGCCTTTAATCTACTTCTGATTTTATTGATTTTTCATTCTACAAACCCCTTTTTTTTAACCTTATATGTTTCAAAGTACAGGGAGGGGGAGCACATACCACATACAGCACAGTACAGGGAGGGGGAGCACACATTACATACAGCACAGTACAGGGAGGGGGAGCACACACTACATACAGCACAGTACAGGGAGGGGGAGCATACACTACATACAGCACAGTACAGGGGGAGGGGGGCACACACTACATACAGCACAGTACAGGGGGGAGCACACACTACATACAGCACAGTACAGGGAGGGGGAGCACACATTACATACAGCACAGTACAGGGAGGGGGAGCACACACTACATACAGCACAGTACAGGGAGGGAGCACACTACATACAGCACAGTACAGGGAGGGAGCACACACTACATACAGCACAGTACAGGGAGGAGGAGCACAACACACTACATACAGCACAGTACAGGGAGGGAGCACACACCACATACAGCACAGTACAGGGAGGGGGAGCACACACTACATACAGCACAGTACAGGGAGGGGGAGCACACACTACATACAGAACAGTACAGGGAGGGGGAGCACACACTACATACAGCACAGTACAGGGAGGGGGAGCACACACTACATACAGAACAGTACAGGAAGGGGGAGCACACACTACATACAGCACAGTACAGAGAGGGAGCACACATTACATACAGTACAGGGAGGGGGAGCACACATTACATACAGCACAGTACAGGGAGGGGGAGCACATACTACAGTACAGGGAGGAGGAGCACAACAAACTACATACAGCACAGTACAGGGAGGGGGAGCACACACTACATACAGCACAGTACAGTGAGGGAGCACACACTACATACAGCACAGTACAGGGAGGAGGAGCACACACTACATACAGCACAGTACAGGGAGGAGGAGCACACACTACATACAGCACAGTACAGGGAGGGGGAGCACACACTACATACAGCACAGTACAGGGAGGGAGCACATACTACATACAGCACAGTACAGGGTGGGAGCACACACTACATACAGCACAGTACAGGGAGGAGGAGCACAACAAACTACATACAGCACAGTACAGGGAGGGGGAGCACATACTACATACAGCACAGTACAGGGAGGGAGCACACATTACATACAGCACAGTACAGGGAGGGGGAGCACATACTACATACAGCACAGTACAGGGAGGGGAGCACAACACACTACATACAGCACAGTACAGGGAGGGGGAGCACACACTACATACAGCACAGTACAGGGAGGGGGAACACACACTATATACAGCACAGTACAGGGAGAGAGCACACACTACATACAGCACAGTACAGGGAGGGGGAGCACACACTACATACAGCACAGTACAGGGAGGGAGCACACATTACATACAGCACAGTACAGGGAGGGGGAGCACATACTACATACAGCACAGTACAGGGAGGGGGAGCACACACTACATACAGCACAGTACAGGGAGGGGGAGCACATACTACATACAGCACAGTACAGGGAGAGAGCACACACTACATACAGCACAGTACAGGGAGGGAGCACACACTACATACAGCACAGTACAGGGAGGGGGAGCACACACTACATACAGCACAGTACAGGGAGGGAGCACACATTACATACAGTCAGGGCTTAAAGTGGTCCTGGAGAGGTGGGGGAACTCATCTCCACTATCACCTGCGCGCCGTAGGCGCGCGCCACAGAAAGGGGTGTGGCCTCACTAAGAAGGGGCGTGGTCACATAATAGTACCCCCAATTAAAAATCAGCTCCATTACACCTAATTACATCACTGTTACTTTAACATTAATGAAAAAACTGAGCCAGCCTAAAACTACACCTGCAACCTGGGAAGCATATAAGTTAACCCAATGCACAGCCAAGATGGGGGTAGGGGACCCCAGCTGGATACATACAGAGCAGTATCACTATATAAACACAGCGAGGGGGTCTCAGCCCCGGTACTCACAGAAAGATCCCGAACAGCAGTGCAACAACTCCGAGCTCCTGTAGCTGCACCCTCATCGTCCACTGCAGGGGCAAACACAGGATTTGGTAGGGTGGGGGGCGTGTGTGTGTGTCATATATAAATAAAATGCCCCCGCACACACACTGGGACTGCAGACTGTACATACACACACACACTGGGACTGCAGTCTGCCCCACCACACCATGACTGCAAATTACAAACACACACTGGGACCGCAGACTGTCCCCCCCACACACTCACAGACACTTAAACTGCAGAATACATTACACACATGCTCATTCCCTCACACACACACACACACACACACACACACACAATAGGACTGCAAATTACACACACACACATATGCTGGGACTGCAGATAGTACACACACACTCCCCTTCTCCCTCCTTCCCCAGGGACAGCAGCAGCTCACATCTGACCTGTGTAAGTGTAATTATGGGAGGCACTGGCAGCTGTGGACTGGAGCCGAGGAAGACGGGAGTTCCTGCCGAGGAGTAGTGCAGTGAGTGTCCCCTGCACTGCTTGGGAAATGAAAGGGCTGCACGGAGATGTGCCGCGGCAGCACAGATCACAGTTCAAGCTTGAGGATTCTCTCACAAATAAATAAACAATGGCCCTCATTCCGAGTTGATCGGTCGCAAGGCGAATTTAGCAGAGTTACACACGCTAAGCCGCCGCCTACTGGGAGTGAATCTTAGCTTCTTAAAATTGCGACCGATGTATTCGCAATAATGCGATTACTAACTACTTAGCAGTTTCAGAGTAGCTCCAGACTTACTCTGCCTGTGCGATCATTTCAGTGCTTGTCGTTCCTGGTTGACGTCACAAACACACCCAGCGTTCGCCCAGGCACTCCCACCGTTTCTCCGGCCACTCCTGCGTTTTTTCCGGAAACGGTAGCGTTTTCAGCCACACGCCCCTGAAACGCCGTGTTTCCGCCCAGTAACACCCATTTCCTGTCAATCACATTACGATCGCCGGAGCGAAGAAAAAGCCGTGAGTAAAAATACTTTCTTCATAGTAAAGTTACTTGGCGCAGTCGCAGTGCGAACATTGCGCATGCGTACTAAGCGGATTTTCACTGCGATGCGATGAAAAATACCGAGCGAACAACTCGGAATGAGGGCCAATAATCGGTGCACTGCGATGGGTCTGCCTGTCAGTCCTCCTGCATCGCAGTGCAATGATTATTGTTTATTTATTTGTGAGAGAAGCCACAAGCTTGAACTGTGAAATGTGCTGTCCACCGGCATCATAGAGATGGGGACAGCCGGTGGCACTGCACTGGAGGGAGGTGGCTATCCGGGGACTGCTAGACGCGGGAGAGAGGAGGGAGTACACCTCTGTCAGTGGGACGGAGGAGTAGCAGAGTGCGTCAGTGGGTCCCAGCTGTAGTGAGGTTTGACGTTGTCTGCAGCCGTCAGCCATTCCTGCGGACCGGCTGCTGATCAAAAGAAGAGGCCGCTCTTTGAATCTGATTATGGCGCCGATTGTGCACCAATCACGGCTAGCGGACCGCCAGCCAATGAGAAGGTGCCACTAGGCAGCTTCTCATTGGCTGGCGGTGCGCGAGCCATGATTGGCTCACATGCTCACCCACTTTTTTTTTTAAAAAAGCCTTGCTTTCTTTTTATTGGCAGCCGGTCCGCCCATGAGCCAGGATTGGCTGGCGGCTGCTGCAAGTTTCCAAGTACACTGAGCAGACGCTAGTGGCCGGACGGAGGCGGAACTGGTTCCGCCTTCAATTTGAAGTGACGGAACGCAGTTCCGCCCCGTTCCGGCCCACTTTAAGCACTGCATACAGTACAGTACAGGGAGGAGGAGCACACACTACATACAGCACAGTACAGGGAGGGGGAGCACACACTACATACAGCACAATACAGGGAGGGGGAGCACACACTACATACAGCACAGTACAGGGAGGGGGAGCACACACTATATACAGCAGGGAGAGAGCACACACTACATACAGCACAGTACAGGGAGGGAGCACACACTACATACAGCACAGTACAGGGAGGGGGAGCACACACTACATACAGCACAGTACAAGGATGGGGAGCACACACTGCATACAGCACAGTACAGGGGGGAGCACATACTACATACAGCACAGTACAGGGAGGGAGCACACACATGTAGTGAAATACAGACACAGGGAACCAGCGCAGCAGAATCTGTCCCAGTGGCCAATCCGCCCCTGATTACATACATAGCCACCACATTATGACATGAATAGCACCACATTATACAAATAGCACTGCATTACACGTATAGCACCACATTACACGTATAGCACCACATTACATGTATAGCACTGCATTACACAAATAGCGCCACATAACACGAACAGCACAACATTACAGGTATAGCACCGCACTACACGTACAGCACTGCATTATACGACTAGCACCAAATTACATTACGTATCCACCGCATTACATACGTAGACACAGACATTGGGCAGCTATATGGCTGAAGGACGTTGCATTAGAGATTGTCCCAGGGCTGGCTGTGAGTGCTGCCTGGTCAGCTGGCATCCTGAGAACATGGTACATCCTGCTCCTGTCCAGTCCCCAAACCATACACTGTGACCGGGGACGCCCTAACTCTTACACTAACATGATAATGCAAATAATGTAATTAAAAATAATCTCTTTGTCGGGTCCCCTTCAGTGCTCAGTCAGTGAGAGTGCAGGAGTTGGGGTGGCAGCGGGTATAGTGAACCCGGCTCCCACCATCGCTGTGCTGCTGCTCTTGGGCCGGGCTCGTTGAAGAGACCTTTGGCCGGGGCCAGGAAGAAGATGCTGCTGGGCTGGTTAACTTTCTCAAGGTCCCCCATTGGTAGAAAAACTTCACCACTTTTCACGGCTTGCGGCACCTGGAAGTGCCCGCTAGCCTAACTTCTGGATTGCATTTCAATGAACCACAAGTACTGGAAGCAGTGTGAGCCAGCCCAGCCTGAGTGTGAATCGGCCTGGCTGAGGGGGGTAGGGGACCGGCCTATCGGAATCTGTCATGGTGTCCTGGTGGGCCAATCCGCCCCTGGCTCTCTTCCCTTCCAATGGGAGCCTACCAGTTTTACCTTTCTGGGTATTCAGGCGGAGATGTGTGAAGCAGTGAAAAGAGTGGAGAAGTGTGCCAGTACAGAAGTTGCCCATGACAACCAATCAGCTTTGAGGTAATATTATTCAAGTGCATTCTATAAAATTATACGTAGCAGCTGATTGGTTACCATGGGCAACTTCTCCGCCTGACACCTGACTTCACTCTATCACTGCTTCATACATTTGCCCCTCAGTTACCAAAAAATATTGCTGATCTATTTCAGTTGAATGTAACCCAGCCGCTCAACATTTGGCTGACAAAGTGAGAGGCTGTAATCTTCTGAAGCTATCCTATTTGGGCACGACAAATTTAATTATAAATATAGATATTAATGATATCTTCCCTCTGTCATCCATGCTGGGAGACACTGCCATGACATTGGGTAGTGTGGGTCAACTCAGGAGATCAGGCACTAAAACAAGAGGTGTTAGTCTCTGACCCCCCCCCCCTCCCCCCCCCCACCCCACTCCCCACACACACACACACACACACACACACACACACACACACACACACACACTACCCCCTCCCCTCTATAATACCCAGACCCGGCCCTAGGCATAGGCAAACTAGGCAATTGCCTAGGGCATCTGGTATGCCTAGGAGCACAAGCAGCTTCTGCTGATTAAAATGATATGCGGCATGCCTATATTCTGTGTGTAGCATTTCGTACGCAGATACAGCCACAGTCGCACACAGTATATAGGCATGCCACGTATCATTTTAATCAGCAGAAGCTGCTTGTGCATCCTAACCACATAGCAATGCAAATAAGATGCATTTTCATAAAAAATAAACACCCGACGTTAGCAGAGCTGCCAGTTGACTCTCGCTGGGAACTACATGTGTCATTATGTGTATAAGGGCACTAATAATGTGTAACATATGTGTAAGGGGCACTATGTGTGTCATTATGTGTATAAGGGCATTAATAATGTGCGGCATATGTGTAAGGCCAAATGTGCACACTGTTCTTATTTAAATTACAGGGGGTAGGAAAACAAAAGAAAGGACTGCTATGGGTGGGGGGTGATGGTGCTGGGAAAGGGGTGCAGGGTCAGAGGCGGAACCAGCGGTGGTGCTAGGGGGCACCAGCCAAAATCTTGCCTAGGGCATCATATTGGTTAGGGCCGGCTCTGATAATACCGCCCACTCCACCTGGACTTAAATTTAATTTTCTAACAAAGGTGTATGGAGCAAAAATAAAGAAAGGAATATATACATAAAGTCCTGAACCCTCAGGAATAACACATACAACAAACAGCAGAACAGAAAACAACTGGGAGGGTGCACAGTGCCTCCCAGCTGAATTAAAAGGAAGGGATTTTACGGTGAGTACTAAAATTATGTTTCCCTAAATGACTTTACATGTAATAATTCCTCTGGCATTTACTGCTCCATAAGATGAACCTTAATGCCCACAAATCTCTTTATCTCTCTCTGCTATTAAATCATGAATGGCTGAATTAAACTAGGGGGAGTTTCCTCCATAGCTACTCTGGCTAACACTGACATTTGGGGTCACGCTTTTATTTCACGCAACTCAAAAATGTGAAATAATACAAGCATGTCTGCTCACATTTATGCATGCTGTCACACCGTGCTTCCACATGGCGCTGCCACTTGCTGGCCTCAGGGGCCTGCCCAGCTCCTCATGGCATCTTAGCCCACATATTCTCACTTCCCACTGCAGCTGGTAAAGAACAATATTGTCCTTACAGTTCATTTATACAAATTGTTACAGTTATTAATAGTGTACGCTGCAAACATAATCCACTGCACTGGACATACAGTAACAATGGCACTGGTCATAACAATGAAGACAAGTACAAAAAAATACTCATGCAGATCATAATTAGGCATACAACATATGCAAAACTAGACGTGATTTTGTGGCGCAACATACAAGGACCAATTGTAACAATGTAAAAATTCTCTCATGAAGTATTATGAAGATTATATAATATTCTATTGCCACCTACTGGTTGTCTTGCAATAGTGCAGCATTGAAACTTATTTATCATTCAGTGTTTATTGACACTGTAAAATATGTTCAGATATAACATGTGCAGAGAGAGTTAAGGGCCCCATACACTGCTGCGACATGTCCATCTGACATGTCGCAGGCGACCGCTGGCGATCACACCGGCAGCCTCCCAGGCGGCAGTATCGCCCAAGATACATAGTTTGCTGTCCTTTGTGTGCAGCACATTCAATCTGGAGGATCCCATCCAATGCTCACGGGGCCGCGGATCGCATCGGATACACAGGCAAAATGCCCGATTTCACCCAATATATTGGGTTGAATGCCCGAATTGGGCTGAAATCGGGCATAATCGTTCTAGTGTATGGGGCCCTTTAGATTTGGTTGGGTTATTTTGTTTCCGTGCAGAGTAAATACTGGCTGCTTTATTTTTACACTGCAATTTAGATTTCAGTTTGAGAACACCCCGCCCAAATCTAACTCTCTCTGCACATGTTATATCTGCCTCACCTGCAGTGCACATGGGCCCTCATTCCGAGTTGTTCGCTCGCAAGCTGCTTTTAGCAGCTTTGCACACGCTAAGCCGCCGCCTACTGGGAGTGAATCTTAGCATAGTAAAATTGCGATCGAAAGATTAGCAGAATTGCGAATAGACACTTCTTAGCAGTTTCTGAGTAGCTTCAGACTTACTCAGCAACTGCGATCAGTTCAGTCAGTTTCGTTCCTGGTTTGACGTCACAAACACTCCCAGCGTTCGCCCAGACACTCCCCCGTTTCTTCAGACACTCCCGCGTTTTTCCCAGAAACGGCAGCGTTTTTTCACACACACCCATAAAACGGCCAGTTTCCGCCCAGAAACACCCACTTCCTGTCAATCACATTACGATCACCAGAACGAAGAAAAAACCTTGTAATGCCGTGAGTAAAATACCTAACTGCATAGCAAATTTACTTGGCGCAGTCGCACTGCGGACATTGCGCATGCGCATTAGCGACTAATCGCTCCGTTGCGGGAAAAAAATAATGAGCGATCAACTCGGAATGACCACCATGGTTTTGCCCAACTGCTAACAAATTTGCTGCTGCGATCAACTCTGAATTACCCCCATAGTTCCTTATCCTGAGCCTCTGCAATAGCAGTTTAGCTGTGACGCAAAATTTTCACTTAGACCTCAGAGCAAAACTAAGTGATGACGACATTTGATACACTTTTAAAAAGTCTGTGGCTATCAGACAAAAGCGTTAGTGATTAATGCAAATACAATTGACTAAATCCTGAACAGTTTCTCTGGAATATGGAACAGACATTCCTTTGCATACAGTAGGTGGCATCACAAGCAGATTTTTGTTCGGTTGTGCTACTGTCAAATGTCTGTAAGAGAAGCATTTAAGGCCAGTAGGATACCGATCAGGAAGAAAGTGCATATTACCCTGATGATGAAAGTCTACTCACATCACTGCTCTCATTACTACTGATATTCTACTGCTTACTAATACCTCTACCTTTCTGATAAAAAAAACCATAGGCAATTTGTAGCTACTAAGTATTCACTAAACATGCATGGTCGAGTCACATTTTTATGACCACCTCCTACATTTGACGTCGGTAGCGTGTAGCCCATGAAGAACGCCACATGTCGTGCGCTGGCTTGGTGGGTATATAAGGTGTGCGATAGGCCGTCTGCACACATATCACTCATTGCTGTCATGGGTTAAAGGAGCAATTTATCCGAGTTGCAAAAAGGGATGATTATCGGCTTTCGGGCCAATGGTGGAAGTGTTTCAGAAACAGCGCAGCTTGTGAACTGTTCTCGAGCTGCTGTGGTGAAGGTACCCAGATGTCCTATCATCGCAAAGAATAGCTTTTATTGTAAGAGCTGTCCTTTGTGATAAATGCTGTTATGCTTGCGATGAGTGGTGGGATAAATGCGATGCTTGATGCATCCTGCCCAAGGTCTGGTATATGAAATCAAAAGGAAGAAATTCAGGAGAACTGCAGCAAGGTATGGGACCTCATACTGTGGCTACACATGATGCTGCACAGAACATGATTTAAAGTGACATGGCTCATACTGAAGCAGGGGAGCCAAGTAGGAAAATAATAATAATAATAATAACAGGACTCAAGGCGCTTTCCAGACATCAAAAACAATGCACATAATACAGAAGATTTGCGTAATACAGCAATAGATCAGCCACACAGACATAAAAGAAAACTTTAAGCACACAGAAAGCATAATGCAGGATTGGTGTAGGCATTTTGGGTAATAACTTCCAAGGGTAGTGTATTCCGGCAGAGCAACTGCAATGGGAAAGCTACTGGACCCAGTAAGAAGGCACTATCACAGATTTATGATACCATACCATTATAGAAGAATGATAATTTGACCTTTGTGTATTCCAAAGCCTGTCATTGGCCAAAATAAAATAACCCGCAGTCATGAGAAGCAGCGAGATTTGAAGCAGCATTTTTTAAAGCCAAAAGCAATTTGGTTTTACCTCAAAAACAAAATTGCTACTTTAAATCTAGCCTCACCACTGCCTGCAGCTAGAGGGCTATTACATGTTGGACTTTACAACGGAACAGGGAAGGGGTTTAGAGATAACAGACATATAAGTCTAATTGGCTGTCTTGCAAAATCATAATGAGCCAAGCTGGTCTATAGAAATGAATTCAAACACATGGGCAGAGGCGTAACTAGGGTTTTTGGAGCCCAGGGCAAGATCAATAATGGCGCCCCCCCCCCCCCCCAGAAAAAAAAACAACAACAATAAAAGGAAAGTATGCGCTAGTGATGAACCGAACCCCCCCGACTTCACCCTTTTTACACGGATCCGAGCGATACTCGGATTCTCCCGTATGGCTCGGGTAACCCGAGCGCGCCCGAACGTCATCATCCCGCTGTCGGATTCTCGCGAGATTCGGATTCTATATAAGCAGCCGCGCGTCGCCGCCATTTTCACTTGTGCATTGGAAATGTTAGGGAGAGGACGTGGCTGGCGTCCTCTCCGTTTATGTTGATGCATTGCAAATATTTTGTGCTTGCTTATTACTTAATTGTGGGGACTGGGGAGCAGCTGTATATAGGAGGAGTACAGTGCAGAGTTTTGCTGACAGTGACCACCAGTAATATGTTGTCTGCCTGAAAAACGCTCCATATCTGTGCTCAGTGTGCTGCATATATCTGTGCTCACACTGCTTAATTGTGGGGACTGGGGAGCAGCTGTATTATATAGCAGGAGTACAGTGCAGAGTTTTGCTGACAGTGACCACCAGTATACGTTGTCTGCCTGAAAAACACTCCATATCTGTGCTCAGTGTGCTGCTTTATTGTGGGGACTGGGGACCACCAGTATAATATTATATAGGAGGAGTACAGTGCAGAGTTTTGCTGACCAGTGACCACCAGTATATAATATATAGCATTACGTTACAGTAGGCCACTGCTGTACCTACCTCTGTGTCGTCATTAAGTATACTATCCATCTACATTCTATACCTGTGGTGCATTTCAGTTGTGCAGTTTGCTGACACAGTGACCACCAGTATATATAGCAGTACGGTACGGAAGGCCACTGCTGTACCTACCTCTGTGTCGTCATTAGGTATACTATCCATCTACATTCTATACCTGTGGTGCATTTTAGTTTTGCAGTTTGCTAACACAGTGACCACCAGTATACTATATATAGCAGTACGGTACGGAAGGCCACTGCTGTACCTACCTCTGTGTCGTCATTGAGTATACTATCCATCTACATTCTATACCTGTGGTGCATTTTAGTTTTGCAGTTTGCTGACACAGTGATCACCAGTATACTATATATAGCAGTACGGTACGGAAGGCCACTGCTGTACCTACCTCTGTGTCGTCATTAAGTATACTATCCATTTACATTCTATACCTGTGGTGCATTTTAGTTTTGCAGTTTGCTGACACAGTGACCACCAGTATACTATATATAGCAGTACGGTACGGAAGGCCACTGCTGTACCTACCTCTGTGTCGTCATTAAGTATACTATCCATCTACATTCTATACCTGTGGTGCATTTTAGTTGTGGGCAGTATATATAGTAGTAGGCCATTGCTATTGATACTGGCATATAATTCCACACATTAAAAAATGGAGAACAAAAATGTGGAGGTTATAATAGGGAAAGATCAAGATCCACTTCCACCTCGTGCTGAAGCTTCTGCCACTAGTCATGGCCGAGACGATGAAATGCCATCAACGTCGTCTGCCAAGGCCGATGCCCAATGTCATAGTAGAGAGCATGTAAAATCCAAAAAACAAAAGTTCAGTAAAATGACCCAAAAATCAAAATTGAAAGCGTCTGATGAGAAGCGTAAACTTGCCAATATGCCATTTACGATACGGAGTGGCAAGGAACGGCTGAGGCCCTGGCCTATGTTCATGGCTAGTGGTTCAGATTCACATGAGGATGGAAGCACTCATCCTCTCGCTAGAAAAATGAAAAGACTTAAGCTGGCAAAAGCACAGCAAAGAACTGTGCGTTCTTCTAAATCACAAATCCCCAAGGAGAGTCCAATTGTGTCGGTTGCGATGCCTGACCTTCCCAACACTGGACGGGAAGAGCTTGCACCTTCCACCATTTGCACGCCCCCTGCAAGTGCTGGAAGGAGCACCCGCAGTCCAGTTCCTGATAGTCAAATTGAAGATGTCACTGTTGAAGTACACCAGGATGAGGATATGGGTGTTGCTGGCGCTGGGGAGGAAATTGACAAGGAGGATTCTGATGGTTAGGTGGTTTGTTTAAGTCAGGCAACCGGGGAGACACCTGTTGTCCGTGGGAGGAATATGGCCATTGACATGCCTGGTCAAAATACAAAAAAAATCAGCTCTTCGGTGTGGAATTATTTCAACACAAATGCGGACAACAGGTGTCAAGCCGTGTGTTGCCTTTGTCAAGCTGTAATAAGTAGGGGTAAGGACGTTAACCACCTCGGAACATCCTCCCTTATACATCACCTGCAGCGCATTTATCATAAGTCAGTGACAAGTTCAAAAACTTTGGGTGACAGCGGAAGCAGTCCACTGACCACTAAATCCCTTCCTCTTGTAACCAAGCTCCTGCAAACTACACCACCAACTCCCTCAGTGTCAATTTCCTCCTTACCCAGGAAAGTGTCAAAGTCGAAAAATATCATGATGCATGCCCCTTGTACTAACCCCTCATGCACATGCACGCTGCTCGTGCACTTGTTCCCCCGTGCGTGCACATACCCGCAAGTTGCGTAGGATCGCTCCGGCGATCGTGCGCATGAGATGTGTATTTACGGCGGAGTTTGTGAGCGTGTAGCGTGTGACTCGATCGTAGCATATTTAACCCAAATAGTGCATTTTGTAGTTAATATTCCCCTAGACCATGTCAGCGAGTATGATTAGTTTAAACTGTTCCTGGACAGAGAGATTCCTCTTTGCATGATAGGAAGGGTCAGATAAAGGTTGAAAGGTGGTGTCTAGTATCCAGCTGTAGGGTATTTTAAGAGTAACATTCCGGTGTTAGTTAGGAAAGGATCGCTCGCTCCTGCGTATAGTTATGTACAGAAGTAGATTATGAACATTAACTGTATTTGCTGTAAATTACACATGCGGCGGGAATCCTGAGAATACCTCCCACCAGAGCAGTTGGGGAAAGACACAGCCCACCTGTTCAAATCCACCTATGACCTTTGCTGTAATGTAGAGACACATCCCTGTGTCCAATGAACAATGAGATACAGGTACCATTGTATTGTGAATGTATGTTGTGTATATAAAGACCACTGTTGCCTGACCAGCCTCATGTCTCTGAAGGCTTTCTACCTGATAGCTGAGGACTGGATTCCAGGTCGCGCATGCGAAAGATTCCCCACGTATGTATATTCTCTGTAGCCATTGTTCGCCATTGTTCGTTTTATTCTCTGTTATTCTGTTAGATTTCTGTGTTAGCTTGTAGTGTATAACTTGTATTGTTTTTCCCTTTTTCTCTGAATAATCCACGGCAGTGTTAGAGCTGCTGTGGTTTTAACCAAACCCAGTGTTGTGTTTTCACTTTCCTGCAAAGGGCTCTCTTAGCGTCTCAATCGCTCAAACAGCATAGACATTGTTAAGGTTTTTAAGCGTTACATCATTACAGTATTTGACTACTAAGGTTTAGAGTATAAGTATATTCTTACTGTGTTTTATTAACAAGGTCTAAAGGTTATCTACTGTGTGTGCGCCCGCTGTGTGTATTCCGTACACCCAGCGCAGCGTGTGTACGCCAAGTGCGTACCACGTGCGGGACTCTGTACGCAAATAGCGTACAAAGTGCGTAGCACGTGCACGTGGTCTAGCGGCCATAGCGGCTCCACGGTAATAGTGTATAGCTTTATGTTTAAAGATAATAATTGACATTATCAATTGAGGGCTCGTCCGGTTCTCCTCATATCCGCAGCCTAGCAGGACAAGGCAGACTATTATCTATCAGCAAAGGGCGGGAAGGTAGTATCCCCTGTTAGCCGTTTTGTGGTCGGGGATACATCAGTGCTGATTAGATAAGCGTCTGCTCCGCTTGGTTTGAAGGGATGCTGGTGGGATCCGGACGGTAAGAACGTAAAAGCTATTGTTTGGTTTTAAATCTGTGAAATTTCTGTTTGGTGCCAACTGCGCACGCAACACACGTAACACACGCACACACCTGTATTTCATTTGTGTATTTTCGCATATCTACCCTCTTGTTTGCCATTAGCATTGATCACGTGCTGAGAAAATTTGTTGCTATTTTAGTTAAAAGTAAAGAGTAATATTTAAAGGAGTAATTGTAAAACACACACGCAGCCTGACCCAGTTATAAAGGTTTATACAGGAGATACTGTGTGGTGATAGTAAGTGATTATAGTTAAATATCGTTTACATTTATAGAAACGTGTTATTTGTGTTACTGCGGGCGTATCCGGCCTTTGTACACGTGTCTCGGACAGCGTACAGGACTGCGTACGCAACGCAAAGGCCTATACACGTGGCGTGTTACTGTTTACGCAACGTGCGTACAGATACGCCCACTTAATACAAATCACACGTTAGCATTGTTTTAGTTTAGGCGATACGGTATCCACGCGATAATAGCACAAATTTGTTCAGTTTCCAATATTTTAGTTTAAAAGATCCTTCTCTTATTGCATCACCTCTGGGATTAGCCTGTTTTACCTTAATGAAAGTAATTTTCTGTACAGAAAAAATCAAAGTGTATATGAGTGAGCAAGAGTGAGTGTGCAAACAATAAAGGTTTTGGACCCAAGGGAATTCGGGATTCGGGATCCCAGGGGACACCAGTGAAGTGAACACTTGGTGGCGTGAGATTGGCTTGCTCACGAACTTAACATTGTATAAGAGTACAAAGGAGCAAGGTAGCAAATTTACCATAGACCAGCAGGTCAGTGAAGCTGTGAATACTGCGGCCTGAGAGGTCAGCAGAGAGATATCGCAGCCCCGGGGGGTTGGCGAGATACCCATATAGGCCCATTTTGAGAACACGCTCCGGCTGAGGTTTCGCAGCCTAAACAATCGATTCCGCTGGTCGTTCGGCGGATAAGTAATAGTTACTTATACGCAGTGCGACTGTACCGCACGTTACTGTGTGCATTAGTTAGTTCACCTTGATACCCACTCAAATTGCGGGATCATAGACGCTAATTGTACACTTAACGTGATTTGTGTAACAGTTTTTTTTATTTTAAGGGAGTTTCGCTGGTCACTCAGGAAATCTCCAACAACTGATATTTACTGGGAGGGGTAGCATACTCCCACACGCTCTCAGTAAATAACGGTTACACAGGAGCCCCGAGGTTGGGAACAACCGGCACTGGGCACAGTGTTCGGTGTATTGGCCAGCAGAGGCGTGGGTGGGTGAGAGCACTCTGAGAACTTTCACCATTGCCTTATATTGAGTAATTTGGTTTTTGTAGGAATTCGCTGAATGCAATACCTGCAAAGAATGGGGGCCAGTTGCTCAAGTAAGGGACGATCAACCAGGGTTCAGGTTGATATTCAGCGGCCCAAAGGGTCGGCGAGGTACATAATGTGTGAGAAATATGGATCACACGCAGAGGTCTTATGCAATGAGTGGGAACGTATGACTGTGGACGATAGGGAACCGTTCCCTAGGGTAGGCAGTTTTAATCCTGAGGTGTTGCAAAATCTAAGGAGAAGGATATGTCTGATAAAATCCAAGAAACAAAGGATTAGACATTATGATTATTTACAGTTATGGCAACAGGAGGGTGAGATACAACAGGGATTAGCTCAAGCAGCTGGTTCCAACCCTGGCAGGAAACTGATAGCAACAGCACCACCACCACCATACATAACAGGAGAGAAAATGGCTACAGAGAATGGCATACTGGTATACGATAAAAGTGCACTTAATAAATGTATTAATGGTAATAAGAGTAAAGTAGATAAGTGTATTGATGCTAATGCTAACCCGTGCAAGTTGTATCCTATCTTAAACTTCCCTCAGGACTGCGACCAGGAAGATGAGCCCACCACAATATCGGCACTCTCTCTAGCAGCCACCATACAAGATACTACAGTGGGCACGGCCCAACCAGTAAGAGCAGTAGCGAAGGCCCCTAGTGGAGGGACAGGTGAGGTCGTGTCCACAGGTAAGTACGGAACTGTACATTATGCAGAAACAATCACACCACACATTGTAGAATCAACCCAGAGTGATGTAATTGAACTTAATCCTGTCAGGGTGATCGCAGTCCCCAATGGAAAGACTGACGCACAGGGAGTCACTCCCGTCAGGAACATTGCAATGCATTGTCCCTGGTCTCGGACAGAATTGAGGACAATTATGTCTGAATTTCCCGATCCCAGGAAAGATCTAGCCGCATGTCAAAGGTTTATTAAAGAACTAGGTAACGCCGCCGAACCCAATAACAAAGATTGGCGGACAGTGCTGCGGGCATGTTTGCCCTCTAGTATTGACCCTGTGAAATTCATTACTGATTGTAAATTAGATGAAGAGGTACCTCTCACTGATGAATACAATCAGGAGAATGTTAAACAGATCAATCTGCAGTTAGGAGTATATTTCCCAACTGTTGTCAAGTGGAACAAAATTTTCTCCATTAGACAAAAAGAAGGTGAAACTGCTTCTGACTATTTCCACCGAGCACTGCAGGAAATGGCTAAATACACTGGGGTCGTGGACATTGAGGAAAATATGCATCATAGGGAGGTAGCTGTGTCCGTATTAATGGACGGTTTAAAGGAAGTGTTGAGAACAAGGGTACAGACCACTCAACCCAACTGGAGAGGTATCTCGGTGGCTGCATTAAGAGAGTACGCTGTTGGGCATGATCGGAACATCGTTAGACACAGGGAGTCACAGGGGGATAAGCTGATGGCAGTAAGTATACAGGCCCTTACAACAAGGCCACCTCAGCCTAAGCCCCAGACCCCTGATGGTAAGTCGTATGTGGTAAAATGTTATAACTGCCATTAGGAAGGACATATTGCACGGAGTTGCAGATTTAGAGACCCACATAAGGTATATCGACCCCCTAGACCAGAACATGACACACAGTATGGCGCACGCAAATGGGATCAGGGACCGCAGAGAAGGAGTTATGAGCCACATGCAGGGGAAACAAAGAGGTACCCACCAAAGAGAGACTGGCAGGTCTCTGAAAATTCTCAGTTACCCCCCTCACATATTGTAGCTGCCAACGCGCTGCGGGATGGTCACAACTTACAATAGGGGTCAGGCCACACCTGTAGTCTGCAGCCAGTGAAATTAATTGCGAGCCTTGGAAGTGAACCTGAGATCACAATTGATGTAGCTGGTAGATCACTACCTTTCCTTGTAGATACGGGGGCGGCCAAGTCAGTGTTAAATTCAACGGTGGGTATGAAAATCACGGGTAAAACAATTCCAGCAATGGGAGTAACAGGAGTAGTACAACACTACCCTTTAAGTAAACCAGCAGAGATTACGATAGGGCCTTTGCAGACCAAGCACTCCTTTTTGCTAGCTGCATCGGCTCCGACTAATCTACTTGGGAGAGATTTACTGTGTAAGATGGGGTGTGTCATATATTGTACTCCTGAAGGTGTTTTCTTAGATATACCCGAGAATCACGCTCAGGAAGTGCAGGATATGCTAGACTCCCCTCAAAGGTTAATGTCACACACTGCTGTTACAGACAGGTGTCCATCCAAGGTAGAGGAAATGATCTCCCAGATACCGGAGTCACTTTGGACCAAAGATGGACAAGACACTGGATTGATGGCAAATGTAGCTCCTGTAGTAGTTCAAGTAAAAGATGGTAGGATAGCTCCAAAAATCCCACAGTATCCTCTGAAGCCAGAGGTGAAGTTAGGAGTGTACCCAGTCATAGAGCGCTTGCTGCAACAGGGCATCCTAGTTAAGACGTCCAGCACTGCCAATAGTCCCATCTTCCCTGTGAAAAAGAGTGGGGGGAGGGGTTACAGGCTAGTGCAGGATCTAAGGGGGATCAACAAAATAGTCAAGAGCCAATTCCCCGTAGTGCCAAATCCAGCTGTCATCCTTATGCAAATCCCTCCCACTGCAAAATTTTTCACTGTTATTGACCTCTGCTCCGCTTTCTTCTCGGTACCTCTGCACCCTGACAGCCAATACTTGTTTGCATTCACATACAGAGGAGTACAGTACACCTGGACTCGCTTACCACAAGGTTTCATTGACAGCCCAAGTATTTTCTCACAGGCTTTGCACGACTGTTTCCAATCCTTTCAACCTGAGAGCGGATCAGTATTAATACAGTATGTAGATGACTTACTGCTGTGTTCTGATTCACTCGAATCGTCCTTGAGAGACACGAAACAGCTTCTGTTTCATCTTTCTGATACGGGACACAAGGTTTCAAAGGATAAGTTGCAGTTATGCCAGACCAAGGTAAAATATTTGGGACATTGCTTGACACAAGGACTGAGACGCCTCACCGCTGATAGAATACAGGCGATTCGCGACATGACTCTGCCACAAACCCAGCAACAGATCCGCACTTTCCTAGGAATGTGTGGATATTGCCGCAACTGGATCCCAGGGGTTTCCATGCTAGCCTTACCTTTGCAGGCACCAGAATTAGGTATGCCAGTGTTATGAACCACAGGTAGTGGTTCATTCCTATTTTATGTTTATAAAGTTGTCTTGCATGCCAGGATTTCCTGTTACTCTGTTTTAGAATACTCTTGTCTGCTGCCGCTGGTGAGTCTGTGTAATTACAGCTTGTTCCCATGTGTTCAGCCTCACCTGGCTGCTAATTGCATCTTGTCAGTTTGGAGTCATGCAACAGGGCAGCTGCATGAGATTATTAATTAGGCCTCTCTGTTATATGCTGGCTCAGTGCTATTCACAGATGCTGGTGATATTTCTGGGTATCCAGTCTGCTCGAGTTCTGAGCTTGGTTCCTGCTAGTTCCTGAGATTCCTGTGTCGATTCCTGTGTCAGTCCCTGTGTCGATTCCTATGTCTGATACCGTGTCCTGCCGTGAGGCGTTCCTGTCCTGAGGTCCAGTGCCTTTGCCTGTGCCTGGTCAAGTTTCTGGCTTCTTGGTGTCCACCGGTCTTTCGTTTGGGATTCTGCCTGTCCTCCAGTTCTTAGAGTCTGTGTCAGCAGCATTGGGAGTTCCTGTCCGTTTGCCAGTATTCGTACCGGTTCCGTGAGTAGCGGCTCTGCCGCGTCCGTCGGCCTAGGCCGCTGTATTCCATTATTATTTCTGTCACTGGTGTTTTGCAGAGGGTTCTGCTTATGCTGTCACCGCCGGTACACAAAAGTATTGTGTGGGCGTGTGGTCAGCATTTCCTTTGTTGTTCTTTTCCTTTGGCGGCAAACCGCACATACATTTAGTTTTAGGCTAGTTAGTAGCCCCTGGCTTTTGGTTGTTTCAGTAAGAGGGCCCCTTGTTATCACCCTGTCTCGGTACACTCTTTGTCTCTCATTAAGACCTGAGGGGGCATCGAAGTTGGGCAGACGTAATCCGCCCTTCAAACGCGGCTGCCATGGGCTCAAGCAACCATAGTCTCGCAAGAGTGTACTGACAGCACGGGCGAGACAACGGAGATAGGGCGCCAGGGGCTATTCCCTTTCCATTCCCCTTTCCCAGCATTACGTTCCAGTGCTCCGGTCCTTGCAATAAGATCTCCTCAGACCAGAGTGCT
The DNA here is from genome assembly GCF_028390025.1 of Pseudophryne corroboree. Classification (NCBI taxonomy): domain Eukaryota; kingdom Metazoa; phylum Chordata; class Amphibia; order Anura; family Myobatrachidae; genus Pseudophryne; species Pseudophryne corroboree. Next base: position 886,824,040 of record NC_086445.1, read on the forward strand.
GGAATCATAACATTATCACCAGCCATACCACAAAAAAGAAATAAAACTTTTTTTCTTTTTTGGCCCAGTCCAGTGTCTAGTCTAGAATCCAGTCCGGTGTTTAGAATCCAGTCCGGTGTTTAGAATCCAGTCCGGTGTTTTTAAAAAAAAATCCAGTCCGGTGTTTAAAAAAAAAAAAGTCTTGTTTTGTTTAGCAAAAATTTAGTCCTGCCTTGTCTAGTCCTGCCTTGTCTAGTCCTGCCTTGTCTAGTCCTGCCTTGTCTAGTCTTGTCTAGTTTTAAATCCTCCGATGTCTACTATGCAAGCCCTGCAGACATCTCTCGCAGCCCTGAACTCTGCTTTCAGTGCTTTAAGACCAGAGCAACTAGAAGTTTTGCTGCAATCCCTAAAGCAACTGCAAAACCTTCTGACTAAAATCTTGCTCATCTTGCCAGAAGTCGTTGAGAGTACATCTATCTCTAAAGAGACTCTTGTTCACAGTATGGTGACAAGAGAATCCTCTGGTTTAATTGAAGAGAAAAGGTTTAAAAGTTTTCTGCGGCCCAGGCTCTCAGAAGAGGAGCGTCTGCGTCGCAGAAACTTAAACTTATGCCTATATTGTGGGGGTTTAGGCCACTATCTGCAGACCTGTGAGTTGCGCAAGCCAAAGTGTGGTGACGAGTCTTGCCCTCTGGCCAAGTTGAGTCAGGATACAAGACCTACTCCTGTCTCTACTGTGGCAGAGGTACTTGTCACACAACCCACACTAAAAAGCTCTCTGTCCTATAATTGGGGTCCTTGGGCAAGGGAGCCCCATTATAGATTTAGGAATCAAAAGAGAATGTTTCTCTCCTCTCTTGAGGTTCCTGTTGAAGCAGAGTTGCAAGTCCCTGGAGTGGTGCCCGATGCCCAGGTTCCTGGAGTGGTGCCCGATGCCCAGGGTCCTGGAGTGGTGCCCGATGCCCAGGGTCCTGGAGTGGTGCCCGTTGCCCAGGTTCCTGGAGTGGTGCCCGTTGCCCAGGTTCCTGGAGTGGTGCCCATTGCCCAGGTTCCTGGAGTGGTGCCCGTTGCCCAGGTTCCTGGAGTGGTGCCCGTTGCCCAGGTTCCTGGAGTGGTGCCCGTTGCCCAGGGTCCTGGAGTGGTGCCCGATGCTCAGGATCTTGGTGCGGTACCCGATGCCCAGAGTGCTGGAGCGGTACCCGATGCCCAGAGTGCTGGAGCGGTACCCGATGCCCAGAGTGCTGGAGCGGTACCCGATGCCCAGAGTGCTGGAGCGGTACCCGATGCTCTAGCTTATAGAGGGACATCAAATATTTTAGCTCAGGTTTCCATACCAGAAGGGGTCTCAGAAGCTGTTACTCCAGGTAGGGACTTGAAGAGCGCAACCCCAGAAAGGGTATCTGAAACCATAGTTCTAGAAGGGAACTCGAGAAGCAAAACCCCAGAAGGGATCTTTGAAGTAATATCCCCAAGTGGGGTCTCGAGAGACGCAACCTCTAAGAAGGGTCTAGAGGTCGCTTCCCCAGGAAAGAACTTAAGAGGTGTAGCATTAGTGGAGGTGCTAAAGGTTATAGCTTCAGCAAAAGTTCCGGAAGTCATAGTCCCGGGAGAAGTTTCGATAATTATCGACTCAGAGAGGGAGGCCGATGGCTCGGTCCCAGTGGGGGAGGCCGACTGCTCGGTCCCAGTAAAAGAATCTGAGGCCACTGCCCCAGCGGGGTTCCCGGAGGCCACTGCCCCAGCGGGGTTCCCGGAGGCCACTGCCCCAGTGGGGTTCCCGGAGGCCACTGCCCCGGGTGGGGTTCAGAAAGTCACTGCCCCGGGTGGGGTTCAGAAAGTCACTGCCCCGGGTGGGGTTCAGAGAGTCTCAGCCTCGAGTAAGGTCAATAGTGACCAGGTCCTAGCAAAGCACTCCAGTCAGTCAGATGGGAAGGAAACAGATCCTGACTCTGATATCTCAACATCCATAATCTTTGATGGGGACTTAGCCCATTTTCTGGCGCTTTACAAACACTATTACATTATTATGTTGTCTAGACCATTTCTGGGCATCACTTCAGAGAACCTTGTGCTTTATCTGATTTATTATTTTAGAGGAGAGCCTTTTGAGTGGGCGACCAGCCTTATGAAAGCTGAAGATCCCATTCTTCAGGATCCCCCAGCATTCAGTGATGCAATTATTAAAAGATATGGTTCCAAAGAAATTGGTTCAGGTTCCTCTAAGTCACCCGTCTTGTCTGCTGAGAGTCCACCAAATACTGTAAACTCGGCACAAGAGTCCCAGCCCGTTGTTTTGACTGCAGGATGTGCTTTTCTAACTTCTTCTTCTTCTAATAATAGTACTTTGCCAGAAAGTTCAGCTCCCAAGGGTAAGAAACCTGTCTATGATTTGAACGCAGCCTTGCTGGGTGGTACCATCAGTTCAGACAATGTTTGGGGAATTACCTTGGTCAGACCTAAAGAGCTTTGTAAAAAGAAGAAGAAAAAGAAATAATTTTTGACTCTTGCCTTGATATAAAAAAAAAAAAATATATATATTTTTTTCCTTATCTTGTGTCCAGTGGCCACCGTCAGGCGGAGGGCACTGTTACAAGCTGTGGTTGCAGCTTGTTTCTGTTTTCGTGTCTGTTAGACCAGTGTGTCAGGTTTTTTTTTTGTGTATCCCTTGTTTTGGATAGTCTGTATTTTGGGGTCCTTTGACCCCTCCTCAAGGGGGGGGTAATGTTATGAGCCACGGCTGTGGCTCATTTCCATTTTTGCATTTTGGTTATGTATTTTATGTTATACTTCTGTTCATGTTCCCCGTGGGTGTCATGGGGTGCTCGGAGCTCACCCTTAAGGAGGGGATACTGTTATGAACCACAGGTAGTGGTTCATTCCTATTTTATGTTTATAAAGTTGCCTTGCATGCCAGGATTTCCTGTTACTCTGTTTTAGAATACTCTTGTCTGCTGCCGCTGGTGAGTCTGTGTAATTGCAGCTTGTTCCCATGTGTTCAGCCTCACCTGGCTGCTAATTGCATCTTGTCAGTTTGGAGTCATGCAACAGGGCAGCTGCATGAGATTATTAATTAGGCCTCTCTGTTATATGCTGGCTCAGTGCTATTCACAGATGCTGGTGATATTTCTGGGTATCCAGTCTGCTTGAGTTCTGAGCTTGGTTCCTGCTAGTTCCTGAGCTTCCTGTGTCGATTCCTGTGTCAGTCCCTGTGTCGATTCCTATGTCTGATACCGTGTCCTGCCGTGAGGCGTTCCTGTCCTGAGGTCCAGTGCCTTTGCCTGTGCCTGGTCAAGTTTCTGGCTTCTTGGTGTCCACCGGTCTTTCGTTTGGGATTCTGCCTGTCCTCCAGTTCTTAGAGTCTGTGTCAGCAGCATTGGGAGTTCCTGTCCGTTTGCCAGTATTCGTACCGGTTCCGTGAGTAGCGGCTCTGCCGCGTCCGTCGGCCTAGGCCGCTGTATTCCATTATTATTTCTGTCACTGGTGTTTTGCAGAGGGTTCTGCTTATGCTGTCACCGCCGGTACACAAAAGTATTGTGTGGGCGTGTGGTCAGCATTTCCTTTGTTGTTCTTTTCCTTTGGCGGCAAACCGCACATACATTTAGTTTTAGGCTAGTTAGTAGCCCCTGGCTTTTGGTTGTTTCAGTAAGAGAGCCCCTTGTTATCACCCTGTCTCGGTACACTCTTTGTCTCTCATTAAGACCTGAGGGGGCATCGAAGTTGGGCAGACGTAATCCGCCCTTCAAACGCGGCTGCCATGGGCTCAAGCAACCATAGTCTCGCAAGAATGTACTGACAGCACGGGCGAGACAACGGAGATAGGGCGCCAGGGGCTATTCCCTTTCCATTCCCCTTTCCCAGCATTACGTTCTAGTGCTCCGGTCCTTGCAATAAGATCTCCTCAGACCAGAGTGCTGGAATCATAACAGCCAGATTATGGGAAACCCTTTGAATTGTACGGTACGGAGAGTGCTGGGTGTGCGGCAGGTGTTTTAACCCAGAAACATGGTGATGCCAGCAGGCCGATAGCCTACTACAGCGCTCAGCTAGACACCATAGCGCAATCCCTCCCCACATGCTTGCGAAGCGTTGCAGCGATAGCATTGCTAGTGAGTAAAAGCGAAGATGTAGTGTTAGGTCACAACCTGACCATCCACACACCTCATGCAGTGTCAGCCTTACTTAATTCTGCCCAAACCAGACACGTCTCATCTGCACGGTTTACAAGGTGGGAATTAGCACTAATGGCCCCTGTAAACATCACCATAAGGAGATGCAGCGCACTAAATCCTGCAACGTATCTCCCAGGTGTGCCTGGACAGGCACAAAGGGTGGGGGATGAGAGTGATGGTGAAGGAGGATTTAGTACAGACACTGACACACATGATTGTATGGAATATTTGACCCAAAATTTCACTGCAAGGCCTGACATCAGTGACAACCCACTGGAAGGTGTAGATTTTACTTTTTACACTGACGGTAGTTGCCACAGACAGACGGACTCGGGAGACTTGTGTACTGGATACGCAGTCGTAGATGACAAAGGTACCATAGAAGCGGAACCCCCGGGGCCCACCATACTCAGCACAAGTTGCTGAGCTGGTCGCCCTAACCAGAGCGTGTGAATTGGCTAAGGGTAAGTCAGCCAATATCTACACGGATTCTAGGTATGCCTTTGGAGTAGTGCATGATTTCGGGGCCCTATGGCGCCTCAGAAATTTCATGATGGCAGCTGGCACACCCGTGGCGCATGCGACCCACATCAAAAGACTTCTAGCAGCGATACAGGAACCTGACAGAGTGGCTGTTATCAAGTGTAAAGCCCACACGTACAGCCAAGACCCAGTGTCACTTGGCAACAGCCGAGCAGACGAAGCTGCTAAATCAGCAGCCAGCACCCCCATACAGACAGACATCACACAACTGATGGTATTCAATACTGTAAATACACAGAAATTGAGTGAAATGCAAAATTTGTGTTCCCCACAGGAAAAGGCAGTCTGGAGGTCAAAAGGATATGGCCAGGAGTCCTCAGGACTCTGGACAGATGGACAGGGTAAGCCAGTGGCACCCAGAGCATACCTTCCAAGTTTAGCTGAGGCGGCACATGGTCTGACTCATCTAGGCAAAGAAGGTATGTGCAAGTTGGTAAGAGCCTACTGGTGTGCGCCAGGATTCTCTTCTCATGCGGGTAAGAGAGCAATGACATGCCTCACCTGCTTGAGGAAGAATATTGGAAAGCAATACCAACAGAACCATCCCATATCCCGCCAACCGACGGCACTTTTCAGGTGATACAAATTGATTTCATACAATTGCCACCTTGTAGAAACTTAAAGTATGTGTTGGTTTGTATTGCTGTGTTTTCAAATTGGGTAGAAGCGTTCCCCGCTGCCACAAATACTGCTGTGTTTACTGCAAAGAAAATTGCGCAGGAATTTGTGTGCAGGTATGGTATCCCTAGGATAATTGAAAGTGATAGGGGTACCCATTTTACAGGTGAAGTCTTTCAGGTAATGTGCAAATTAATGGGAATGAATAGTAAGCTGCATACTCCGTACCGCCCACAGGCGAGTGCGAAAGTGGAAAGAGTAAACAGCACTATTAAGAACAAGTTGAGCAAAGTGATGGCTGAAACTGGATTGTTGTGGCCAGAAGCTTTGCCACTTGTATTGTACAGCATCAGAACCACTCCCAGGTCCCCTCTTAACCTGTCACCCTTTGAGATTCTTTTTGGTCGACAACCCCATGTAATGATTGACCCCCAGGATGATTTGAAATGCAACAATGAAGTAACTGTAAAGTATTTGGTTAAGATGAGCAAGCAGTTGAGGAATCAAAACAGCAATTTAAAGCTAGTGATTCCTGATCTGCCAGACAGTAATTGTCATGACATTGAACCTGGGGATTATGTAATGATTCGAAATTTTCTACGCTCAGGTTGCCTGATTGACCGGTGGGAAGGACCGTACCAAGTCTTACTGACCAGCACGACAGCATTGAAGGTTGCCGAAAGAGAGACTTGGGTCCACTCGTCCCACTATAAGAAGGTCGCTGACCCAGAGAAAGCCCGTGACAAAGAGCAGAGTATAGAGGAAACCATATCACTGGAGTGCCTGTTCCGGGAAGGTTGAGAGGCAGGACTGTTGTCACGGCACCTGAGCACAGAGAACTACAGGATCAGAGGCGGTTGTCGCACCAGTTTTCTTTCCCTTCTAATTATTTTCTTTACCTCCAATTACCACTTTTTCTTTCTCCTCCTGCAAGATGGACTTACCCCAAGAGACTGTGTTCCGGGTTTTCCTGTTGACCCTGTTGTTGACCAGAACAGTCTGTTTCGGTGAGAGAACCAGAGAGGTCGAGAAAGGATCTGGAATGGGTTCTGATGACAAGGATGGATTCGTAGAATTCCAAGAGCAACACAATCACCGAGCAAAGGCGAGTATCAGAAAACGATCTGGTAGTCATGACACTAGGAGACATTGTGAAGGATTGTTAGCTGAGGAAAATTGTATCTGTAGGAATTGTGAAAACATAGTTGAGGACGGGTGCATCCAGAGATGTCAGTCCAGCCTTAATATCAACATGGACCGTCATCCATTGAGTGACTATCACTCATTAGTGGTAAAGTTTTAAACCAAACGGAATGCTGGGTGTGCTCACAAGTACCTCAAGGTCAGAGCAAGTCAGGACTAGTGCCATACTCTTTAACAATAGATGAGGTACTTGAATTAAGGGGTGGGAGACCGGTGGACAAGAAATTTAATATTTCTAGGCCTCCTAGTTTGAAGCTCCACCAATATCATGTGGATAGGTCCTTAGTATGTTTTAACATTTCCAATCCCTGAAAGCCGGGAAATTGGGAAGTCACATGGAACAACCAAACCATGGCATTTTCACACAGAGCCGATAGAATGCCCGTAGACTCAGAACTTATACGCCAAATAGCCAACGGTGGGAGATATTTTCAGTATAGGTACACTCTAGGAAGTAGGACCATGCGGGTTGGAGAAGTATCACCAGGATACTGTGCGCATATCATACAGCCTGATACGTGTACTGAACAGATGAGAGAGTTAGGGATAGGATTTTTCACCTGGAAGGTTTGCAATATGGTGATGTCATATTCTGTCCCATATGTCCTCCTCGATGATGCATATTTCATATGTGGGAGGAAGGTGTATAAGTGGCTTGCCCCAAACTCAGAGGGATTGTGTTACATTGGAAGAGTGTTGCCAGAAGTAATGACCATTACCCATGATAAGATGAAAGACGTTCACCGCAATGCTCAAGCTCCTTACACTCATACTCACTACGAACACATTGTTAAGAGACACCTTATAGATAGGACAGAGCACGCAGCCTCTGATTTGATCCACGAATCCACCGGGATTCAATTCCTACTCGCGCTAGATATCACCCGTACCGCCAGAGGAATTATACATTTTAGGTATATTACTGCGCTAGCGAACCTGATAGACAATATCACCGAGATGTATGATGACACTTTCAGGTATACTGGGAGGGAATTGCAAGCTTACAAAACGGAACTGATCCAGCACAGGATGGTTCTCAATTACCTCACAGCGGTGACAGGCGGGTATTGTGTCACCCTAGCAACTCAGTATGGCGTGAAGTGCTGTACATATATCACAAACAGCACCGATGACCCAACCGAGGTCATAGATCAAAAGATGGACGATATCTTGCAATTGAAGTGGGAGTTCCGAAGGAGACACAACCTTACCCTTACTGCTGTGAGTAATGCACTGACCGGCTGGGTTTCATGGTTGAACCCACGCAATTGGTTCTCAGGCTTAGGAGAATAGGCTCAAAATGTTATCGTGAATGTAGGGAAATTTCTCCTTTGTATCCTAGGAGTTGTCATAATGATTGGATTGATATTCAGATGTGTTCGGATTTTAATGCATTGCAAGCGCAGTACCAAATTGATGAGTTTAAGGAGCGAGGGCATTGTTACAACAACTGGTTTAATTTCTGACCCATCAATCGAGACAATGTTGTGATAAGACGTGATTCCACGGTCCGTTTCTTTCACCCGTTTCTCCTTTGTTTTTCTCCAAGGTAAAAAGACATCCATTTGGAAGAAGATTTTGATGCACATTTCTACAGACCGTTGATGAACATTTCCACAGACCTTTGATGAACTTTTTCACAGACTTTGCGAGACACTTTAGAGACTTTAACTTTCTATGGACACTTGAAAAACTTTGCTTACCACTTACAGCAAAGATACAGCAATCCGGACAAGACTTCAACAAGACATCCAAGGACAATTACACACATTATCATATGAATGTATTTATAACACATGTTTCTTATCTTCATCTCTACGATCTTCAGGTAGTGACACACATAGTCGACAGGTGATATAGGTACATATATTAGCACTCACATATTTTCCCCCTCCATGTATCATCAACTAATGTGCACCCCATTTGTTGGAACTAAAAGCCGAAAAGAGCTCGGTAGAGTTTGTTAGCCCACTTACAGACCCTTAATACGGGATAAGAAGGATTAAATGTATACTTCGCAATACCTCGAAGCTTGTCTAGAACATGTACGGCACGATGATACATGACCCCTCAGACATGAATTTCATACATACATGCTTTTACTATCCCACTAGGTCATACATTTCCCACCTTCTCCTCTCCTCCCTCCACCCAATCATTTATAGGTATTTCATTCTATTGAATATTTTTCTGCTTAATTGTTTAGATAGTGGCAGTTATTGTTGACTGCCAAAGGGTGGACTGTCAAAGTCGAAAAATATCATGATGCATTCCCCTTGTACTAACCCCTCATGCACATGCACGCTGCTCGTGCACTTGTTCCCCCGTGCGTGCACATACCCGCAAGTTGCGTAGGATCGCTCCGGCGATCGTGCGCATGAGATGTGTATTTATGGCGGAGTTTGTGAGCGTGTAGCGTGTGACTCGATCATAGCATATTTAACCCAAATAGTGCATTTTGTAGTTAATATTCCCCTAGACCATGTCAGCGAGTGTGATTAGTTTAAACTGTTCCTGGACAGAGAGATTCCTCTTTGCATGATAGGAAGGGTCAGATAAAGGTTGAAAGGTGGTGTCTAGTATCCAGCTGTAGGGTATTTTAAGAGTAACATTCCGGTGTTAGTTAGGAAAGGATCGCTCGCTCCTGCGTATAGTTATGTACAGAAGTAGATTATGAACATTAACTGTATTTACTGTAAATTACACACATGCGGCGGGAATTCTGAGGATACCTCCCACCAGAGCAGTTGGGGAAAGACACAGCCCACCTGTTCAAATCCACCTATGACCTTTGCTGTAATGTAGAGACACATCCCTGTGTCCAATGAACAATGAGATACAGGTACCATTGTATTGTGAATGTATGTTGTGTATATAAAGACCACTGTTGCCTGTCCAGCCTCATGTCTCTGAAGGCTTTCTACCTGATAGCCGAGGACTGGATTCCAGGTCGCGCATGCAAAAGATTCCCCACGTATGTATATTCTCTGTAGCCATTGTTCGCCATTGTTCATTTTATTCTCTGTTATTCTGTTAGATTTCTGTGTCAGCTTGTAGTGTATAACTTGTATTGTTTTTCCCTTTTTCTCTGAATAATCCACGGCAGTGTTAGAGCTGCTGTGGTTTTAACCAAACCCGGTGTTGTGTTTTCACTTTCCTGCAAAGGGCTCTCTTAGCGTCTCAATCGCTCAAACAGCATACACATTGTTAAGGTTTTTAAGCATTACATCATTACAGTATTTGACTACTAAGGTTTAGAGTATAAGTATATTCTTACTGTGTTTTATTAACAAGGTCTAAAGGTTATCTACTGTGTGTGCGCCCGCTGTGTGTATTCCGTACACCCAGCGCAGCGTGTGTACGCCAAGTGCATACCACGTGCGGGACTCTGTACGCAAATAGCGTACAAAGTGCGTAGCACATGCACGTGGTCTAGCGGCCATAGCAGCTCCACGGTAATAGTGTATAGCTTTATGTTTAAAGATAATAATTGACATTATCAATAGCCAATAGTCCTGCAGGCCATGTCACTGTCAAGTCTGACGAGTCCTCTCCTGCCTGGGATTCCTCCGATGCATCCTTGAGTGTAACGCCTACTGCTGCTGGCACTGCTGTTGTAGCTGCTGGGAGTCGATCGTCATCCCAGAGGGGAAGTCGGAAGACCACTTGTACTACTTCCAGTAAGCAATTGACTGTCCAACAGTCCTTTGCGAGGAAGATGAAATATCACAGCAGTCATCCTGCTTCAAAGTAGAAAACTCAGGCCTTGGCAGCCTGGGCGGTGAAAAACGTGGTTCCGGTATCCACCGTTAATTCAGAGGCACCTAGAGACTTGATTGAGTTACTGTGTCCCCGGTACCAAATACCATCTAGGTTCCATTTCTCTAGGCAGGCGATACCGAAAATGTACACAGACCTCAGAAAAAGAGTCACCAGTGTCCTAAAAAATGCAGTTGTACCCAATGTCCACTTAACCACGGACACGTGGACAAGTGGAGCAGGGCAGACTCAGGACTATATGACTGTGAAAGCCCACTGGGTAGATGTATTGCCTCCCGCAGCAAGAACAGCAGCGGCGGCACCAGTAGCAGCATCTCGCAATCGCCAACTCCTTCCTAGGCAGGCTACGCTTTGTATCACCGCTTTCCAGAAGAGGCACACAGCTGACAACCTCTTACGGAAACTGAGGAAGATCATCGCAGAATGGCTTACCCCAATTGGACTCTCCTGGGGATTTGTGACATCGGACAACGCCAGCAAAATTGTGCGTGCATTACATCTGGGCAAATTCCAGCACGTCCTATGTTTTTCACATACATTGAATTTGGTGGTGCAGAATTATTTAAAAAACGACAGGGGCGTGCAAGAGATGCTGTCGGTGGCCCGAAGAATTGCGGGCTACTTTCGGCATTCAGCCACCGCGTACAGAAGACTGGAGCACCACCAAACAATCCTGAACCTGCCCTGCCATCATCTGAAGCAAGAGGTGGTAACGAGGTGGAATTCAACCCTCTATATGCTTCAGAGGATGGAGGAGCAGCAAAAGGCCATTCAAGCCTATACATCTGCCCTCGATATAGGCAAAGGAGGGGGAATGCACCTGACTCAAGCGCAGTGGAGAATGATTTCAACATTGTGCAAGGTTCTGCAACCCTTTGAACTTGCCACACGTGAAGTCAGTTCAGACACTGCCAGCCTGAGTCAGGTCATTCCCCTCATCAGGCTTTTGCAGAAGAAGCTGGAGACATTAAAGGAGGAGCTAAAACAGAGCGATTCCGCTAGGCATGTGGGACTTGTGGATAGAGCCCTTAATTCGCTTAACCAGGATTCACGGGTGGTCAATCTGTTGAAATCAGAGCACTACATTTTGGCCACCGTGCTCGATCCTAGATTTAAAACCTACGTTGTATCACTCTTTCTGGCAGACACAAGTCTGCAGAGGTTAAAAGACCTGCTGGTGAGAAAATTGTCAAGTCAAGCGGAACGTGACCCGTCAACATCTCCTCCTTCACATTCTCCCACAACTGGGGGTGCGAGGAAAAGGCTAAGAATTCCGAGCCCACCCGCTGGCGGTGATGCAGGGCAGTCTGGAGCGAGTGCTGACATCTGGTCCGGACTGAAGGACCTGCCAACGATTACTGACATGTCGTCTACTGTCACTTCATATGATTCTGTCACCATTGAAAGAATGGTGGAGGATTATATGAGTGACCGCATCCAAGTAGGCACGTCAGACAGTCCGTACGTATACTGGCAGGAAAAAGAGGCAGTTTGGAGGCCCTTGCACAAACTGGCTTTATTCTACCTAAATTGCCCTCCCTCCAGTGTGTACTCCGAAAGAGTGTTTAGTGCAGCTGCTCACCTTGTCAGCAATCGGCGTACGAGGTTACTTCCAGAAAATGTGGAGAAGATGATGTTCATCAAAATGAATTATAATCAATTCCTCCGTGGAGACATTCACCAGCAGCAATTGCCTCCACAAAGTACACAGGGACCTGAGATGGTGGATTCCAGTGGGGACGAATTAATAATCTGTGAGGAGGGGGATGTACACAGTGAAAGGGGTGAGGAATCGGAGGATGATGATGAGGTGGACATCTTGCCTCTGTAGAGCCATTTTGTGCAAGGAGAGATTGATTGCTTCTTTTTTTGGTGGGGGCCCAAACCAACCAGTCATTTCAGTCACAGTCGTGGGGCAGACCCTGTCGCTGAAATGATGGGTTCGTTAAAGTGTGCATGTCCTGTTTATACAACATAAGGGTGGGTGGGAGGGCCCAAGGACAATTCCATCTTGCACCTCTTTTTTCTTTCATTTTTCTTTGCATCATGTGCTGTTTGGGGACAATTTTTTTGAAGTGCCATCCTGCCTGACACTGCAGTGCCACTCCTAGATGGGCCAGGTGTTTGTGTCGGCCACTTGTGTCGCTTAGCTTAGTCACACAGCGACCTTGGTGCGCCTCTTTTTTTCTTGGCATCATGCGCTGTTTGGGGACAATTTTTTTGAAGTGCCATCCTGCCTGACACTGCCACTCCTAGATGGGCCAGGTGTTTGTGTCGGCCACTTGTGTCGCTTAGCTTAGTCACACAGCGACCTTGGTGCGCCTCTTTTTTTCTTTGCATCATGTGCTGTTTGGGGACAATTTTTTTGAAGTGCCATCCTGCCTGACACTGCAGTGCCACTCCTAGATGGGCCAGGTGTTTGTGTCGGCCACTTGTGTCGCTTAGCTTAGTCACACAGCGACCTTGGTGCGCCTCTTTTTTTCTTTGCATCATGTGCTGTTTGGGGACTATTTTTTTGAAGTGCCATCCTGCCTGACACTGCAGTGCCACTCCTAGATGGGCCAGGTGTTTGTGTCGGCCACTTATGTCGCTTAGCTTAGCCATCCAGCGACCTCGGTGCAAATTTTAGGACTAAAAATAATATTGTGAGGTGTGAGGTGTTCAGAATAGACTGGAAATGAGTGGAAATTATGGTTATTGAGGTTAATAATACTATGGGATCAAAATGATCCCCACATTCTATGATTTAAGCTGTTTCTTAGGGTTTTTTGAAAAAAACACCCGAATCCAAAATACACCCGAATCCGACAAAAAAATTTCGGTGAGGTTTTGCCAAAACGCGTCCGAATCCAAAACACTGCCGCGGAACCGAATCCAAAACCAAAACCCGAAAAATGTCCGGTGCACATCACTAGTATGTGCACATGCCACCGGTGTCACTGTATATAAAGATGTCAGGGTGTGTATGTATAGATGTAGGTGCAGTGGTCAAAGTAAAATTTTTGAAGGGGGAATGAAAAAGTGTAGATAGCAATCATGCGCGCGCCGATGGCGCGCACGCTCTGAAAAAGGGGGCGTGGTCGCTCAAAAGGGGCGTGTCCTTCAGTGTAGTAGGACCCCTTATACTATCTAGTACTGGTGCCCCTTTCACATTATAGCACACAGTATGAGCCGAAATTCACATTACAGCACACGGTACGAGCCGAAATTCACATTACAGCACACGGTATGAGCCGAAATTCACATTACAGCACACGGTATGAGCCGAAATTCACATTACAGCACGCGGTATGAGCCGAAATTTACATTATAGCACACGGTACGAGCCGAAATTTACATTACCCCACATGGTATGAGCCGAAATTCACATTACAGCACACGGTACGAGCCGAAATTCACAATATAGCACACGGTACGAGCCGAAATTCACAATATAGCACTCGGTACGAGCTGAAATTCACAATATAGCACACGGTATGAGCCGAAATTCACAATATAGCACACGGTATGAGCCGAAATTCACAATATAGCACATGGTACGAGACGAAATTCACAATATAGCACACGGTACGAGACGAAATTCACAATATAGCACACGGTATGAGCCGAAATTCACATTACAGCACGCGGTATGAGCCGAAATTCACTTAACAGCACACGGTATGAGCCGAAATTCACATTACAGCACGCGGTATGAGCCGAAATTCACATAACAGCACGCAGTATGAGCCGAAATTCACATAACAGCACACGGTATGAGCCGAAATTCACATTACAGCACGCGGTATGAGACGAAATTCACATAACAGCACACGGTATGAGACGAAATTCACATAACAGCACACGGTATGAGCCGAAATTCACATTACAGCGCGCGGTATGAGCCAAAATTCAGATAACAGCACACGGTATGAGCCGACATTCACATTACAGCACACGGTATGAGCCGAAATTCACATTACAGCACGCAGTATGAGCTGAAATTCACATAACAGCACACGGTATGAGCCGACATTCACATAACAGCACACGGTATGAGCCGAAATTCACATAACAGCACATGGTATGAGCCAACAGCAGCAGCAGCATGCCGGATATCAGCAGCCGTGGGTGCAGGCTGTACATACTTGAGGCAGCTGGACATTCAACAGTGCTGAGAGCCTCCGGAGCCCGCACCCCCCGGAGCTGCAGTACACCGGCAGAGGACACCCATTTCCCGAACCCTGCGTAGCCCAAAGCCGGAGATCGGCAGCATGTTGAACACGGAAGCAGAAGCCGCTTGTTGCCGGTCAACATGCTGCCGATCTCCGGCTTTGGGCTCCGCACCGCTCCGCACGTGCCTTACAGACATACAATATCACCAGAAACATATCCCTGCTGAGGGTCTAGAATCAGTATTTGTCATGAAATCCCCTTACACCTTAAGATGAACACAAAGCAGGCATAAATATATTTAACAAAATTAAATGAAAAGTGTCTCATGTGAAACAAAGTTATATCCCTAAACTGTCAGAAATTATAGGACAGTCGATTAAAGTTAAAAGAGCATTATAATAGGAGGAAGACTAAGAAAAATAATGACATGATAGGGGAGCATGATACAGTATTCATTATCGCCTCACCCTCTAGACTGCAGTTGGTTTAACAATATCTGTGCTGACATGAACTTGTGTATTTTGTAAGGGAATATATTGGTTAATATAGCCATGTATATTTTTCTCTTTATAAAAGTCAGTAGTACTAACCAGAAGTATAATAGGAGAGCCATACTGGATCCAGTCAGGTTCCCTGCAGTCATGCGCGCGCACGCGATATGACACTGCAGGGGGGGAGTAGGGGGAGGCTCCTAGCTGCTGCTTGCCTGTACAGTGTGACAGGCACAGCAGCCGACCGGGGAGACAGGGAGAGCGCCGCGATTAGCGCCGGCGGCGCAGAAACCCTGTCGCATGGGGCGAGTGGGCCGTGCAGGTGCCGGTGGCGCCCCCCTCTGTTGGGGCTGCCACTGCACCCAGGGCACGTGCCCTGCTCGCCCCATGCTAGTTACGCCTCTGCACATGGGTGTAAAGTAACTTTTATTTAAATGATGATAATACAAAATTATACATCATTTATTGTTCAAAATGTGTCTGTGCGTAAGTTTAGTAAATTAGTAATTCACTGTAATTCAAAATCGCAGGGAAAACGCCAGAATCACACCAGTTTTGCAAACATGCTGCTTGGTAAATTTCCTGTATAATCTTAAATGATTATTTATCAAATGTCCTGAACTATGTACGCATGTGATTTGAAAGCTTTATGTATCAGCTACAAGTACCAGCATCATGTCTGTTTAAATAAGAAAAAAAAATGAAATATCACCTTTAGATGGCATAGATCTGCTGAATTCTGCACAAATGAAGGATGTAAATAATAAAGAGCCAAAAGAGGTGAACACTACAATTCAGTTGGAAACTGCAATATGTGTGAAACTGCAGATTTGCATGCACTTAAATGTGTGGTATGTTGTGTTAAAAAAAAAAACGAAAACCATATAAAACCACACTCTAAACATTGTTTAAATTAGAGATGAGCGGGTTCGGTTCTCAGAGAACCGAACCCCTCCCCCCCCCCCCCTCCCCACCCGAACTTTGGCTTCCGAGTCCGGATTTTCCATCTTGACTCAAAAACCCGAACTCTGCAAAACGTCATCATCCCGCTGTCGGATTCTCGCGGGATTTGGATTCCATATAAGGAGCTGCGCGTCGTGGCCATTTTTACTCCAGTCTCTGAGAGTGAGAGGACATGTACTATTCAGTGTGCTCAGTCTCTGTTTATTCGGGCGGGAAAGTGGGGTTACAAGTGTTGTGCTGCTCAGTCCAGTCCATATAGCCAGTGTAGCTGTATAAAGTGGGGCTGTGTTGTGCAGACCAGTCCAGTGTAGTCACTCAGTGTATTGTGCTGTATCAGTCCAGGCAGTCACTTTGTTGGTGTTCTCTGCTGCCATATATCCAGTGTAGCTATAAAGTGGGGCTGTGTTGTGCAGACCAGTCCAGTGTAGTCACTCAGTGTATTGTGCTGCATCAGTCCAGGCAGTCACAGTGTTGGTGTTCTCTGCTGCCATATATCCAGTGTCCTGTGTCATCAGTAATTCCAGTGACGATATACGCTGCTGCTGTATATATCCACTGCTGCAGTATAACAAATTACAATTATATTATTATTTAAAAAGCTGTTGGGCTGCATCAGACCAGTGGTAGTGTCCTGTCTCATCAGTCATTCCAGTCATTCCTGTGCCGCATATTGTCTCATATAACTCCCAAAAAATAATGGAGAACAAAAATTTGGAGGATAAAATAGGGAAAGATCAAGAATAACCACTTCCTCCTAGTGCTGAAACTGCTGCCACTAGCCATGACATAGACAATGAAATGCCATCAACGTCGTCTGCCAAGACGATGCCCAATGTGATAGTAGGGGGCATGTAAAATCCAAAAAGCCAACGTTCAGTAAAAAGACCCAATAAAAGAAATTGAAATGGTCTGAGGAGAAATGTAAACTTGCCAATATGCCATTTACGACACTGAGTGGCAAGGAACGGCTGAGGCCCTGGCCTATGTTCATGACTAGTGGTTCAGCTTCACGTGACGATGGAAGCCCTCATAACTGAGGCCTTGACACTTATGTTGGTGTTAGACGTGCGCCCGGTATCCGCCATTAGTGCAGTGGGATTTAGACAATTGATGGAGGTATTGTGTCCCTGGTACCAAATCCCATCTAAAATTCCACTTCACTAGGCAGGCGATAGCGAGATTTTGCCATTTAATTCCAGTGATTTGGACGTATAATTACAGTGATTTTGCCAATTAATGTCAATGATTTATAGTTATTAATTACAGTGATCTTGCCAATTAATTCCAGTGATTTGAACGTATAATTCCAGTTGGAATTGTTTGTGTCGCTTGGCTTAGTCATACAGCTACCTCATTGCACCTCTTCGACATCTTTGCATGAGGTGCTGTTTGGGGCCTAGTTTTTGAAAAGTGCCATCCTGTGTGACACTGCCGTATGAGTCCAGGGGTACTGCTGTATTAGTCCTGGGGTACTGCCGTATAATAATATAGTGCACCGCAGCAGTTATCTAGTTGTTAGTTAGCTGATTCAGTCTGCAGAGATATAGATGCCTTTCTCAGAGCAGCAAGATTATTCAAAAGTCTCAGCAGTTTAGTTTAAACATGGCCATGTTTCTATAGATATTATTACCACAATTCCTCCTGGGTTCTGTTCCTGCATACTCCCGGCTCTGGTGCTCAATTACCATTCATTTAAGCCTTATCCGGAGAACTTCAACGTTTTGTCCCAGCGTGATGAGGCAGACTCGTGGTGTGCTGATTTGCAGGTAAGTAAGATTCGACTGAAGAAGCCGCCGATGTTTATAGGCGGAGAAACGTGTCTCATTTGACCTTACTTACCTGCAAATCAGCACTCCATGAGTCTGCCTCATCACGCTGGGACAAAACGTTGAAGTTCTCCGGATAAGGCTTACATGAATGGTAATTGAGCACCAGAGCCGGGAGTATACAGGAACGGAACCCAGGAGGAATTGTGGTAATAATATCTATAGAAACATGGCCATGTTTAAACTAAACTGCTGAGACTTTTGAATAATCTTGCTGCTCTGAGAAAGGCATCTATATCTCTGCAGACTGAATCAGCTAACTAACAACTAGATAACTGCTGCTGTGCACTATATTATTGATACTCTCAAAGCGAGAGGAAAATCATTTGAGACTGTGCATTCTAATATAAGTAGTCTGGAAGCAATTTCAGTGTGTTCCAAGCAATATGGGTATTTCAATATTAGTCCGTACTCTGAGTAAGAGACTTTGTAACAACTGCTCTACTACGGACTGTTAAAGAATCCACACCTGCTTGTGTTGACAGAGCAACTAGTCATCTGAATGGAGATTTGGACATTTTGTAACACTACAGCTTAACAGTGTGGGCTAATTGTATCCAGCTGAATTATTTCACAGAATAGGAGCACAAAGCTATATGTGTTATTATTGTTTTATGTGTAATATTGCCATGCTTTTTAGATATGAATATCTTTAAATAAATGTAGTGGGGGTAAGAAAAGGTAATTATTTTTATTATATTTTTTTATATAAAAGTTGATAAAAAATAAAAATAAAAATAAAGAAAGGAATATTCTTAATAAGGAACCTGCTGTCTGTATTTTCTTTTTGGTTTTTAGTATAGTGTAAAGGGGCAAGAGAAGGTCCCTTTTACAGTGAGCTGCGTGCAGATCCTTTTAAAAAAAGTTTCTTATGAAATATCTATATGATATATACACTGATTGAGTCACGTTAGTAGCGCCAGGGGGTCACTGTGTTGTGTATTGTGTGACTGGTTGTACTGCCGTATAAGTCCACCAATTGCAGATTTTTTTTAATGTGACTGGAGCGTGCTAGAGATGCTGTCAGTGGACCGAACAATTGTGGCCCACTCTCGACATTCAGCCACTGCGTGACACTACTAGATGGTCAGGTGATTATGTCGCTTAGCTTCGGTGCACCTTTTTTTCTTCTTTGCATCATGTGCTGTTAGGGGCCTTTTTTTTTATATCTGCCCTCCTGTCTGCCACTCCAGTGCCGTGCCTAGATGGGCCAATTGTGTGTGTCGCTTGGCTTAGTCATACAACTACCTCATTGCAAATCTTTTTCTTCTTTGCATGATGTGCTGTTTGTGGCTCTTTTTTTTTTTTATATCTGCCCTCCTGTCTGCCACTGCAGTGCACTCCTAGATGGGCCAATTGTTTGTGTCGCTTGGCTTAGTCATACAGCTACCTCATTGCAAATCTTTTTCTTCTTTGCATGATGTGCTGTTTGGGGCCTATTTTTTTTTATATCTGCCCTCCTGTCTGCCACTGCAGTGCCACTCCCAGATGGGCCAGGTGTTTGTGCCACACACTTGTGTCACTTAGCTAAGTCATCCAGCAACCTTTTGGCCTAAAAACAATATTGTGAGGTGTGAGGTGTTCAGAATAGAAAGGAAATGAGTGGAAATGATTGTTATTGAGGTTAATAATACCGTAGGAACATAATTACCCCAAATTCTGTGATTTTAGCTGTTTTTATGTTTTTTTTCAAAAATCATCCAGATCCAAAACCAAAACCAAAACACGAAAGGGTGGTTTTGGCAAAACCAAGCCAAAACCAAAACACGAAGGTGGAATTAGAACCAAAACCAAAACACAAAACACGAAAAGTGCCAGCCGCACATCTTTAGTTTAAATGTAATTTCTGGTTCTATATCCAGTTTTTGTTAAAATAATAAAAAAGTCTGACAACTTCCCTACAGTTCAAAAAATGTTGCGGGTAGGGAGGGTTTAAGCACCGCCATGGAGGGTTCGGGTTAGGCTACGGGGAAGTGAGAATTAGGTTTAGGCTGTGGGGAGGGGGCAGTTAGGTTAAGGCAACACCGGGGAGGGTTAGGGTTAAGCTGCGGGGGTTAAATGTAGGAGGGGGTGGTGATGGTTAGGCTGCAGGAAGAGGGTGTTAGAGTTAGAGGGGTAGGGTACGTATACTTACCCACTGAGCATCAGGTTCCCAGCATCTGTCTTCTGATCGCCAGCTACCGGCATCTCATATCATACCCATCCAGCTTGGTCTCGTTTCTATCATAACATAGAGACCATGAGTATGAGGTACCCTTGTTATAGTGGTTCACTCACGGCTTGTGCCTTTATGCAAAAGGGGGTACTTAAAACCTTTGGTATCTTACCAACCACCTCCTGGACTGATGTGGTTGTGGCAACTGAAAACCTTGAGCAGCAACTGTGCCCCCTCATCGGTCAAAGCATAGGCAAACACATGGGGGGTTTCCTGAAAACCCCATCCTTGTCCCGACCATAGAAGTAGTATATAATATGACTTCACTAAAGCTGTGGCCATTCAATCTAAGGGACAGAACTGATCTGCAACACATGTCCACACAGTTTGGAAAAGCAGTAACAGAAGTTAGAGATGTAATGAAGGGCCACTAACCTAGTAATATAGTTTCTGAGATTGAAAAAATACAATTTGTCTATCGAGTTCAACCTATTTGTGGTCTCCTACACTCTATTATTTTTAGGACTCATTTTATCTGTTGTAAATGTCGGCCGTTCTGTTTAGTCCTCTTTTTTTTTTTTTTTTACTATAGTGTGTGATCTACCCACCATAACCCTGTATATCCTTATCCATTACGAATTTATTTAGCCCATTCTTAAAAATAATGACCGAGGGGTAATTAAGATCTGATTGCTGCTGTGTGTTTTCGCGCATGTGTCTGAGCCGCAATGCGCCGGTGTGTTGCACAACAGCAACAGGCATCGGCGCCTAGCGACGGGATGGAGCGAAAAATCCGAACGCATGGGCAATCGCAAGGTGATTGACAGGAAGAGGCCGTTTGTGGGTGTCAACTGACCGTTTTCCAGGACTGTCCGGAAAAACGCAGGCGGGCTCAGGCGTTTTCAGGGAATGTGTCTGACGTCAGCTCCGGCCCCGATCAGCAGGATTCCATTGCAGCGGCTGAGTAAGTCCTGGGCTGCGCGGAGACTACACAAACTGATTTTTGTGCAGCTCTGCTACACATGCGATCACACACTTGCACAGCGCTTTTCCCCTCCCCCCTGTAGGCAGCCACTATCTGATCACAGGACAGCAAAAAACGCAGCCCAGTGATCAGATCTGAATTTCCCCCCGAGTCTGCCATTACTACTCTCTCAGGCAGGGAATTCCAAATACGCATTGTCCTTACTGTGAATAAACCTTTCCGTCTTTGTGTGCAAAATCTCTTCTCCTCTAACCTAAGCGGATGTCCATGTGTCCTTTGTGTTGATCTTACCAAAAACAAATCCTCCACAAGCTCTGTGTATTGTCCCCTTATATATTTGTAAATGTTAATCATGTCCCCTTTTAATCTCCTCTTTTCCAGTGTGAACATGCCCAGCCTATCAAACCTTTCCTCATATTGTAGCATCTCCATCCCCTTAATCAATTTGGCACCCATCTCTGAACCTTTTCTAGTTCCAGGATATCCTCTTTAAAGTATGGTGACCAAAATTGTGCACAGTATTCGAGATGTGGCCTCACTAGGGATTTATATAATGGGAGTATAACACACTCGTCCCTTGCATTAATTCCCCGCTTTATGCATGCTAATACCTTGTTTGCCTTCTTTGCTGCAACCCGTTTGTTATCTATGTGAATACCTAAATCTTTTCCAGTACAGAATCCCCTAGTTTTATCCCATTTAGTATGTAGGTGGTATTTTTGTTCTTGCATTCAAAGTGTATTACCTTACAATTGTCTGTATTGATTCCACATTTTGCTGCCCATGTTTTGAGTTTAAATAAGTCATTCTGAAGAGACTCAGCATCCCCCTCCGAATTTATAACCTTACACAGTTTTGTATTGTCTGCAAAAATTGACACCATGCTCTCTAGACCTACTGCTAGATAGATCATTTATGAAAATGTTGAACAATAGTGGTCCAAATACAGACCCTTGTGGCACGCAACTTAGTACTTTAGTCCAATTTCGAAAAAGTTCCATTTACAACAACTCGCTGCTCCCTATTATCCAACCAGTTTCTAACCCAAGTGCATATTGTGCTTCCTAGCCCCAGTTCTTGTAGCTTATAGATAAGTCTCATGTGCGATACTGTGTCAAAAGCTTTAGCAAAGTCTAAAAAGATTAAATCAAATCTTACCATGATTAAGATTTGTGCTGTTTCATAAAAGCCTAGTATGTTTGTTTGGCATGATCTATCCTTCACAAATCCATGTTGGTTCCTAATAATAACCTTATTGGCTTCAAGGAACTTCTCTATACAGTCCCTTAAAATACTTTCCAGTACTTTCCCCACTATAGATGTACTTCCCTTTTTGAATACTGGCACAACTTCCGCTATCCGGCAATCTTTGGGAACCATGCCTGATGTAAGTGAGTCACTGAAAATCAAAAATAGCGGTCTTGCTAGTTCGGAGTGTATCTCCATGAGAACCCTTGGGTGAATTACGTCGGGACCAGGTGACTTATTAATCTTACTTTTTTTTTAATCGGTCACAGACTACTTCCTCGCTTAAATAAGCACTTAGCAGTGGGACATTATCGTTGCTGAGGTTATGTGCTAATCCCGGCATCTGCTCCTCTCTTGTGAATGCAGATGAGAAAAACTAATTTAGTTTTTCAGACATGTCATTATCGTCTTTGATTAAGACGCCCAGCTTGTCCTTTAAAGGGCCAATACTCTCCTTCTTTAATCTTTTGCTGTTGATGTATTTAAAAACCTTTTTTGGGTTTGATTTGCTTTCCTTTGCTACTAGCTTTTCAGTTTCTACTTTAGCCGCTCATTTCTTTTTTTGCATATTTTGTTACAATCCTTATAGTACTGGAAAGACTCCGCTTTCCCATCTGATTTATATTTTTTGAATGCACACCTCTTTTTGCCCATTAGTTCCTTAATCTTTTTGTTAAGCCACATTGCTTTGGAATTATTACTTCTTCGTTTGCTGCCCATAGGAATAAATTTACAAGTATAATTATCGAGCAACGTTTTTAATACCTCCCATTTCTCCGTATTTTTTTCTTTAAACAAAATTTCCCATTCAATGTCCCTTAAAGCTTCTCTCATAATGTCAAAGTTGGCTTTACTAAAGTTTAGAGTCCTAGTTGAGCTTATATAGGGCTGCTTATCAAAATTGATATTGAATGTGACCATATTGTGGTCGCTGTTTCCCATGGGCTCCCCTACTATAATATTTGATTATTAGATAATCGGTGCTAACCTTCGATTTCGACCTCAGCTGTGAGAGAAATCGAAGGATTGTATGCACATTTTAGGTACTTTGAGACGCGATGCGTGGGCACGCCGCTCGAATGTCGCATCTCAAGATATTATGTGCTGCACTTAATATCTCTCTCATCGCAGTGCGATTGCATGTGGTTTTAAATCCACATGAGATATATCGCACTGCGATGTGCGATGGGCACCCGCCGGGAGTGGCCAGAGGCTGCTACCAGTTGGCGGTGACTTGCCGATCACGTGATTACCATGCGATCTATTGCATGATTGCATGGTAATTACTTTGGCAGTTCAGGTGCGATGCCCCGCGATGTCGCATCGCGGGGCATCGCACAAGTGTATGGGCACCATAAGACTGCATTGTACCAAGTTGGTTCCTCGATTAGTTGAAGTAAGTAGTGATCATTTAGTGTGTTTAAAAACCTATTACCCCTAGCAGTATCACATTAATAATTTCTCCACTTAATCTCCGGATAGTAAAAATCTCAGATCACTATTACATCTCCTAATCCTGCCGCTTTTTCAATTTGCTTCAGTAACAATTCCTCATCAGACACATTAATACCAGGCGGCTTGTAGCATAGCCCTAAAAGTATCTTTTTAGTTCCCTTTCCCCCCGCATGCAATTTCTACCCATAAAGTCTCAACAGTATTTGCAGTCCCCTTGTGAATATCTTCCCGTGTATCAGGTTTTAAAAATGGCTTTACGTAAAGACATACCCCTCCACGTCGTTTATTTAATCTGTCTCTCCTGAATGGCGTATAACCCTCCAGATTGACTGTCCAATCATGAGATTCGTCCCACCAAATTTCAGTAATGCCTATAATGTCATACTGTTTGTTTGCTGCAAGGACTTCTAGTTCCCCCTTTTTCCCTGTAAGGCTTCTAGCGTTTACATACATACAATTTAGATAAGTATTCCCTCTTATGCTAGGGACATCATTTTCTATAATCAGTATTGGTGACCCATAATCGTTGTTAGTTAGTGTTGTGGCAATACCCTTGGTAATACCGTTTGGTAATACCGTTAATACCTAGGTTTCAGTATTGAAAACAGGCATACAGTAGCAGAGTCACTGCTCTTTACATGAAATTCTAGAAAAACTGCTTGTTTCCAGGTTGCAGAGCTGACATATGTCCCGTTTAAGAAGCTTTAAGTTGCTGAGTTGTTATAGTGGGTGTATGTGATATACTGTATTTGTCTGTAAAGTGTTAAGCTGCTGAGTTACTGTAGCTTATGATGTATTCTCCTTGCTTTATGTGTCAAAATGAGAGAATCCCTCTATTGCTAACAGCATAACATCCATCTTTCTTCTAATCCAGATTGTGACCTTTGGCTGACACTGGGGCATGGCCTAGCAGGAAATACTATGCCCGCAAGCCATGCCCCCCATTTTCATAATGCTGGGAGAATGCTTAGCACTCCAGAAGCTTCTGTGCTGCCCCCGGTCCCTCTCCTCTATGAAAAGATGCCACGCACAAGTGCACCGCACCTATTCACTGCTTTTTGATGAGATGGGGCCTCCCAACCTTCTCTCCCACTGTAGGATGATTGGGATGTATGCTTGCTGGTAACTTTAAAATGAAATGGCTTCAGTTGGCAGGGTTCATGTTGCAACTGATTAATAATGAAGCCAAGTTACTGGACAGATCAAATTTTTCAGAGCAATTTGCACCTAAACCACATACGCGCTCCCCCCCCCCCTTCCCCCACCAGCAACGCATGACATCCCTGACTTGTCAGTCCCACAACCTAATTAGTCAGTGGTGAAATACAATAGTCTGAACATGTGGCAAGAGTATTCCTCCCTGGAATGTAAGAGAAGAACAGTAGGTACCCCAGTATAAAATTACAGAGCCTTCTTACGGTGAAAACAGGCATTCACCGATCCGGTGACGAAATACCTAAAATGTACAAGTTGTTTGTTTAAAGTTAAATCTGTGGTAGTGCCACTGGATTCCTCATAAATCTGGCAGCATCAAGGAAGAAACTTGTAAATGACTTTCAGATTGAGCAGAACTGTCCTGTAAAGTGACAGATTTCAGAAGACAGCGAAACATAGAAGTACAATGCTCTGTTTTCTTGATATTTCATTCAAGCACTATTCAAATGTAAATGGCTTGACCAACTGCACTAGGGACTGTTGTAGCCACATCTTACATTTTATGACCCTGTAGTAATGCAATATAAAAAAGGCAAATGCCCGATACTGCATATTAGGCATGCTGTGAAATCACTGGCCCTAATCCAGTCCATAAATGCTACAATGCCCAGTCTATACAGTACATAGGATATTTATCAACTTGGAGACCTGGAAGAATATGAATTCAAGCTGTCTCATCTTGGTGAGTTTGACCTCAAAGTGGAACTAGTATTAAATGCACACGTAGGGTCATTCAGATCCCAAAGGATGTGCAACATCATGCGCAAAGTACCGATGTTCAGTACTTTGCTCATGCGCAAGACCTGTTCTGCGCGAACAGGTCCTGCGATGTAGAAAGCAGGACAGAAGCAGACTATCAGTGAATGGCAGTCTGCTGTCATTTGGAGAGGGCATGAATGGGGTGGTGATGGTGTCCGTTTCCCAAAACCGAGACGTGTCGCCGCCGTTTAGGGGTTAGAGAAGAGGCCAGGGATCTCCGTGGTTGCATGGTATTTCCCTGGCCTCTGTAACAAGCGGTTTGCACGTTCCCATGGGTGCCTCAATTGCCCGATGGTGAGTGATCGATCCGAAGCCTGTGTCCTAGGATGCAGGTAGGATCACTACTGCAGAAGAAGGCGTCTACTTGTAATAGACACCTCCTGCTGCATTATCATACAGCACTATCACTGCGGCTTCTAAGGAAGCGATGTAGCAACTCCAACCATATCTGAATTAACCCAACACGTGGTCTTTGCATATAATATTATTGCAGCTTTCAATTTTGAGTTCAAACTCACCCTGAAGAGTAAATATACCCACTGATCCTAAAATCTCTAGCATTATATATATAGTTGAAGTTACTTTACTTGCTTCTGCTTTGTTTGTGAGCACTCTGATCCATTAATAATACATATCACTAAGGCATAGCCTTACTATATACATATATCCTAAGAATATATTGCACAATGCCTGACTACAGGCACTGAAATGGGACTTAATTAGAACTTATTTTAAATAAATTGAAGAATCAGCAAGCAACGTTTTCAAGGTACTGTAGCATGAGACAGGAGTTGGTTTCTCTGAAATGTTGCTGCTGAGCCTTCATTTTGTGTAAGATAGGGGGACATTTACTAAGCAGTGATAAAAGCGGAGAAGTGAGCCACTGGAGAAGTGCCCATGGCAACCAATCAGCACTGAAGTAACATCTATAATTTGCATACTTTGAAATTATACAGAATTGCTGATTGGTTGATGGGGCAACTTCTCCACTGGCTCACTTCTCCACTCTTATCACTGCTTAGTAAATCTCCCCTATAATTTCCTATCAAGTCCCATTTGAGCGCCTGCTTCTTTTCTTTGTCTGCGTCAGCACTTCCTTTCTTGTGTTTTGCTGTGCACCTGGGCCATTAATTACGATTTGCATGTACATGTTACACATGAAAACTGGCTTATCATGGTGACACGGTCATATGGATCTGACACTGACAGCACGCGCTTGGGAGGAGCTGCAGAGACATTGACAGTGATGTGGACGTAGTGACGTCACTGACCATAGACACAACCGGGAGCGTGTCTGGAGGAAAAGCCAGGGAGAGAGATGGGGAGACACACGCCAACATTGTAACCAACTGCCAGAGCCAGAGCCACAACATGTCACATAAAACAGGCATCTCACAATAGCGACAACAGTCAGACTCTCGGTTCCTAGGAATCTGATGACTAAGCGGAGGTGACTCCTGCGTACCGTTGATATAGTGCCTTAGTTTGTGACTCACTTCCGGGACGGCGCCAGGGATCTCCGGGACGATGAATGGAATAGAGTCTCCACATGGAACTGAGGGTCCGACTGTTGTCGCTATTGTGAGATGCCTGTTTTATGTGACATATTGTGAGTGTATATGCTACCTAATACACTATAAACGTTTTTAGAATACTTACTTCACTATTGTGCGCCTCCTTATTCCTTCTTACAATATATATATAGTGACAGGAACCACATAGACCGGATAACAGTTCATCTCACTTTATTTCCACCTCTGGCAAGTTACACAATTCATGCAGGATTTGCAGGTCAGGTTTTACAGGCAGTCTTTAAAACAGCAGAACAACATTCAAAGTTCTGGTAAACACAAATAATACAGATTCCAAATGGCCACTTACTGGAATCATGAGCAATGACCTACTAAACAAACACATTTTAAAATATAGTAGAAAAGTTGTACTGAATAGACCAGCTGTGGTTTACAACAGACTCAGCTAAAACCTGGACTGGATTCCATCAGACCTATTACTGCTGCTCCAATCCTACAAAAGCATGCCGTTCCACATCAACCTCATGTGGAGTGGAATCATGCTGTCCTGGCCACTGTATATGTATGTATGTATATATCGTGATGGTGTCCGGCACTCAAGGCAATAGAGTGATAAACGTGCTGCGGTGCCCTCCGTGAGGGAATGGTGTCCCACTGAATACTTCCAAGGGTAAAGCAGGCGGCACTCAGCAGTCTGAATTCCATATAAACTTTTATTCAACAACCGACATGTTTCGGAGTTTCCTCCTGAGGACGGAGGAAACTCCGAAACATGTCGGTTGTTGAATAAAAGTTTATATGGAATTCAGACTGCTGAGTGCCGCCTGCTTTACCCTTGTATGTATGTATATATATATATATATGTATATATATATATATATAAACACAATAGTATCCTTATCTTGCGCCAAACTAAAACAGCACTACAGGAGAGATCCCTGTTGATAGATCTCAATAACATACAAGATAAAAACAATTTCCCAGGTGCGCTAAATAAAGCGTATTTACGATGGTTCTTCCAGTGTTATTTCCGTAGGTATGGATTGTATACTGGAGGATGTTTATATCTGGGGACCTGTAACAGACACCCCTTTTGCAAGGTGCGAGCTCAAGAGGGAGTATCTTCACAGACTAGGTTGATGGCTTTTGACTGACAAACATCCTCCAGTATACAATCCATACCTACGGAAATAACACTGGAAGAACCATCATAAATACGCTTTATTTAGCGCACCTGGGAAATTGTTTTTATCATATATATATATATATATATATATATATATACGTAGTAGGTAGGTGCGGCACTCCAATAAATCAGTCATAGAGCTTAGTAAATCACAACGTTTCAATGCCGTTTATTTAGGCATTTTCATCAGGATATAAAAGAAACATTAAACAACCCACCTTATATAACAAGTATCACCATGTGAGACGCCAATTACCGCAATGGGACTGCACACCCGGCGGGAGCACACTGGAGATGACGTAATGACGTCCTGTAAGAGGAATCCAAACGTCAAGTGAAAAAAACCATCACCATGACAACCCTTAACAACATGCTAGCTTCCATGCGCAACTATAGTGCGGCTGATGGCATAAGATAAATATAAGTAGATGGATCACAGTATGTGTAACATGACATTATATTACAAAATATATCATAAAGCAATCACCAAATCAATATATACATATAATCAACAGGTAAATCCAAGAGACGCCAACTCAAAAGCAGGAGACAGAAAATCAATATAACATATAAAACAGCAATTCAAGATGTTAACCTATAGAAATACAACATTAATTGCTACTGGCTAGTATGCTAATACCCGACTGCTCATTTAAACCACCAGGGGTAAGGGTTCCTAAGCGGTAAATCCAACGTGCCTCACACTGCAAAAGTTTAAGGCCACGATTGCCTCCCCTTAGCGAAGGGGGCACATGGTCAATCATCCGATATCTAAGGGTAGTTAGATTATGTGATGCTAGCAAAAAATGTCTGGCCACTGGTAAGTCACTTTTGCCTGAATTGATGGCTAGTTTAATTGATGACCTATGGGCGGCCATCCTTTCTTTAAAAGGACGTTCAGTTTTCCCAATATAGGAAAGGCCGCATGGACAAATAATTTGGTACACTGTGAACTTAGAGTTACACGTAAGTCTATGGCGAATGTGCAAAATCTTACCAGTGTGAGGATGATAAAAGGTCTCACCTGGAATTAAAAACCTACAAGTGACACATGTGCAGCGAATGCAACCCAAACTACCTCTATATATGCTGGGAGGGGTATCAGAAATATCTGACCTCACTAAAATGTCACGCAAGCTCCGGCCACGTTTATAGCATGACATAAGTTTAGTATCGGATAAATTACAATCCGGGTCCGACCTTACAATGGGCCAGTATTTCTTTGAAATCCTGCTAATGGTCTGACTAGCTGGAGTATACTGTGTGACCCAAGGCATAATGCGTGTTTGATCATCTTTTTTGGGATGCAAAAGTAACTCTTTATCAATGGCCAAGGCCTTGGATTTAGCTGCTTGTAATAAAGTAGGGTCATAAACCCGCTCTAAGAATTTTTGAAATAGAATATAAATTTGTACTATCGCTTGTGTAGGATCTGATGTAATACGTCTAGCCCGTAGAAACTGGGAATATGGAAGGCCTTTAACAAGGGATCTGGGATGACAACTAGTAGATAAGAGAAGATTATTGCGATCAGTGGGCTTAGTATATAGATCTGTAGAAATATATCCGTCACAAATTGATATAGCCACATCCAAAAAATGTATCTTATCAGAACTATAGTCAAAGGTAAATTTTACAGGGCTCTCGCCAGCATTATGTGAGTTGATATGATTAATTAGTACACTGCTGTCGCCCTTCCAAAAGATCAGGAGATCATCTATATACCGGCAGAAAAAAATAATATTAGAAAAAATAGCGGAATCTGTGAAGAACACTGACTGTTCAACGTCGAACATAAAAATATTGGCATATGAGGGGGCTACCGCCGCCCCCATCGCACAGCCGATCAGTTGAAGATAGAATGCACTATCATAAAGAAAAAAATTACGTGTCAAAATAAACTGTAATAATGACAAAACAAATGGAATTGCTGGACCATTATAATCAACCTGATCATTCAAAAAGCGACCCACAGCTGACAAACCCATCTCATGCGGAATGACAGTGTATAAGCTGGTGACATCAATTGTAAACATCACCGTATCTGGATCTAATCTAGGGAGAGCTCTCAATTTAATCAACAAGGACGTAGTATTTAGGAGATATCTAGGATGTTTTATGATAAATGGCTGTAAAAGACTATCTAGATACACAGAAATGGGTTGTGACAAACCACCCTGGGCCGCAATAATTGGTCTACCCGGGGGGTCGATGACCGATTTATGTATTTTCGGAATAGTGTAGAATAATGGGACCAAAGGGAATGCAGGTAATAATGCTTTACTCAGTTGATCAGTGATAGTTCCATTTTCTATAGCAGTTTGAAGAATAGTCGACAATTCTCTTTTGAACAGTCCCGTGGGATCATGAGGTAATCGCCTGTAGGTGGTACAGTCATTCAGATGCACTGCTACTTGGAGTCTGTATTGAGCGAGATCCTGTATGACCAGGGCACCCCCCTTATCTGCTGGGCGAAAAATCAAAGATTTATTTTTAGATAAATTATCCAGAGCCAGCTGTTGACCAGGGGTTAAGTTATGTCGCCGTGGCGGTAACTGAGGTATAGCCATCTGTGTGTCCTCATCCAAAAGGCGCACAAAAGTCTTTATGGAGGGGTTAAAGGACTGGGGTTCAAATGTAGATTTTGGGAGAATTTTAGATAATTGCGGAGGTAGCTCAATTTTAGAGACAGCCTCATCATCAACTTGAATATTAGCAATGGTGTTGTGTTTACCATAAAATTCGCTAAGTTTCAGTTGACGATGTAATTTATGTTTCTCAACACTCCAATCCAACATATTGAACCTAGTGGAAGGTACAAAGGATAGACCTTTAGATAATACTTCTGTTTCTATCCCAGACAGTTCGTATGATGATAGATTAACAATCAAGTTTTGTTTGCAGCTTTTCCTCCACGTCCTCTGCCTTTTGCTTTGGCCGCCCCTCCTGGTGTATCGCCGTCGTCGCGGGAGTATTGTGCCCGAGTCGTGACCCCTAAAGGGTCAATTTGGCCTCGTTTATTACTCCTTTTGTTACTTTTAGTATTTCTGTCATTATCACTTGATGAATAAAAATCCGTGGAGGAATCAACTTGGCGTTCGCCCACTCCTCTATTTCGTCTGAAAAAGGGCTTCTTGTAATCATTACCCCTAGCCGGGTATGTCCATTGATAGACTGTGTTCAGCTCATATTCGGTATCCACCTTAACCTGTTTAGCTTTCTTAAATTTGATAAGATCCCTCTTATATACCTGCAGTTGTGCATTCAATTTGGCATACCAATCAGTGTTAGCATCTTCAATAAGGCTAGGTTTGTGGATGGTTTCAAATGCATTGATCTTTTCTAACATAGTATTAACCTCTTTATTTGAAAACTCTATTATGAGTAACATGAGGTCAAATGAGCATTTATTAACAATGGACACCCACTTCCTGCAAAATGCAGGATCATGCTTTCCTATATTAGGGCCATTGCGGACTCGTAGTCCTCTGGGGATTTTCTTAGCCCTATAGTACTCGCTGAGTGACAATGCATGGAAATAATAATCAATTTCCCTCTTTTTAAGCCTGTACAGCTCACGATATATATCATCTAGAGGGAGAGCTTCAGCTTGCTCTGAAAGGATTCCAGTGCGTAAAATAATATCAGCCTCTGCTTCTGAATACGTAAATGTATCACCAATGGGGTAATTAATAAATGCATGACCACTGGTGGTTTGCTCAAAGTCCGTGTCAGCCATCACATTAAAGTGCAGCAATGGTGTGCAAAGCAGCAGGTGCAAGTAATGCAATAAAACACCTTAAAACAGTGGAAAAATAGAAAAATAGATAAAATAGAAAAAATGTGTCCAAAACAATGTCCACAACAGATGATACCTGAATGATAAATGAAGGGGTGCCCTGACAAGAAATCCAAACGACTGGAAATCAATTTGTAGACAACAGATGGGTCCGGCACGACCACTTGAAATAGATGTACGTCTGGGTGCCCTCACAGGAAAATGTGTACGTAGCAGGTAGGTGCGGCACTCCAATAAATCAGTCATAGAGCTTAGTAAATCACAACGTTTCAATGCCGTTTATTTAGGCATTTTCATCAGGATATAAAAGAAACATTAAACCACCCACCTTATATAACAAGTATCACCCTGTGAGACGCCAATTACCGCAACGGGACTGCACACCCGGCGGGAGCGCACTGGAGATGACGTAAGGACGTCCTGTAAGAGGAAGCCAAACGTCAAGTGAAAAAAAACGTCACCATGACAACCCTTAACAACATGCTAGCTTCCATGCGCAACTATAGTGCGGCTGATGGCATAAGATAAATATAAGTAGATGGATCACAGTATGTGTAACATGACATTATATTACAAAATATATCATAAAGCAATCACCAAATCAATATATACATATAATCAACAGGTAAATCCAAGAGACGCCAACTCAAAAGCAGGAGACAGAAAATCAATATAACATATTGATATGTTACAGGACGTCATTACGTCATCTCCAGTGCGCTCCCGCCGGGTGTGCAGTCCCGTTGCGGTAATTGGCGTCTCACAGGGTGATACTTGTTATATAAGGTGGGTTGTTTAATGTTTCTTTTATATCCTGATGAGAAAATGCCTAAATAAACGGCATTGAAACGTTGTGATTTACTAAGCTCTATGACTGATTTATTGGAGTGCCGCACCTACCTGCTACGTACACATTTTCCTGTGAGGGCACCCAGACGTACATCTATTTCAAGTGGTCGTGCCGGACCCATCTGTTGTCTACAAATTGATTTCCAGTCGTTTGGATTTCTTGTCAGGGCACCCCTTCATTTATCATTCAGGTATCATCTGTTGTGGACATTGTTTTGGACACATTTTTTCTATTTTATCTATTTTTCTATTTTTCCACTGTTTTAAGGCGTTTTATTGCATTACTTGCACCTGCTGCTTTGCACACCATTGCTGCACTTTAATGTGATGGTTGACACGGACTTTGAGCAAACCACCAGTGGTCATGCATTTATTAATTACCCCATTGGTGATACATTTACGTATTCAGAAGCAGAGGCTGATATTATTTTACGCACTGGAATCCTTTCAGAGCAAGCTGAAGCTCTCCCTGTAGATGATATATATCGTGAGCTGTACAGGCTCAAAAAGAGGGAAATTGATTATTATTTCCATGCGTTGTCACTCAGCGAGTACTATAGGGCTAAGAAAATCCCCAGAGGACTACGAGTCCGCAATGGCCCTAATATAGGAAAGCATGATCCTGCATTTTGCAGGAAGTGGGTGTCCATTGTTAATAAATGCTCATTTGACCTCATGTTACTCATAATAGAGTTTTCAAATAAAGAGGTTAATACTATGTTAGAAAAGATCAAAGCATTTGAAACCATCAACAAACCTAGCCTTATTGAAGATGCTAACACTGATTGGTATGCCAAATTGAATGCACAACTGCAGGTATATAAGAGGGATCTTATCAAATTTAAGAAAGCTAAACAGGTTAAGGTGGATACCGAATATGAGCTGAACACAGTCTATCAATGGACATACCCGGCTAGGGGTAATGATTACAAGAAGTCCTTTTTCAGACGAAATAGAGGAGTGGGCGAACGCCAAGTTGATTCCTCCACGGATTTTTATTCATCAAGTGATAATGACAGAAATACTAAAAGTAACAAAAGGAGTAATAAACGAGGCCAAATTGACCCTTTAGGGGTCACGACTCGGGCACAATACTCCCGCGACGACGGCGATACACCAGGAGGGGCGGCCAAAGCAAAAGGCAGAGGACGTGGAGGAAAAGCTGCAAACAAAACTTGATTGTTAATCTATCATCATACGAACTGTCTGGGATAGAAACAGAAGTATTATCTAAAGGTCTATCCTTTGTACCTTCCACTAGGTTCAATATGTTGGATTGGAGTGTTGAGAAACATAAATTACATCGTCAACTGAAACTTAGCGAATTTTATGGTAAACACAACACCATTGCTAATATTCAAGTTGATGATGAGGCTGTCTCTAAAATTGAGCTACCTCCGCAATTATCTAAAATTCTCCCAAAATCTACATTTGAACCCCAGTCCTTTAACCCCTCCATAAAGACTTTTATGC
Organism: Pseudophryne corroboree; assembly: GCF_028390025.1. Classification (NCBI taxonomy): domain Eukaryota; kingdom Metazoa; phylum Chordata; class Amphibia; order Anura; family Myobatrachidae; genus Pseudophryne; species Pseudophryne corroboree. The sequence continues at coordinate 886,858,423 of NC_086445.1, forward strand.
GCCTTTTGGATGAGGACACACAGATGGCTATACCTCAGTTACCACCACGGCGACATAACTTAACCCCTGGTCAACAGCTGGCTCTGGATAATTTATCTAAAAATAAATCTTTGATTTTTCGCCCAGCAGATAAGGGGGGTGCCCTGGTCATACAGGATCTCGCTCAATACAGACTCCAAGTAGCAGTGCATCTGAATGACTGTACCACCTACAGGCGATTACCTCATGATCCCACGGGACTGTTCAAAAGAGAATTGTCGACTATTCTTCAAACTGCTATAGAAAATGGAACTATCACTGATCAACTGAGTAAAGCATTATTACCTGCATTCCCTTTGGTCCCATTATTCTACACTATTCCGAAAATACATAAATCGGTCATCGACCCCCCGGGTAGACCAATTATTGCGGCCCGGGGTGGTTTGTCACAACCCATTTCTGTGTATCTAGATAGTCTTTTACAGCCATTTATCATAAAACATCCTAGATATCTCCTAGATACTACGTCCTTGTTGGTTAAATTGAGAGCTCTCCCTAGATTAGATCCAGATACGGTGATGTTTACAATTGATGTCACCAGCTTATACACTGTCATTCCGCATGAGATGGGTTTGTCAGCTGTGGGTCGCTTTTTGAATGATCAGGTTGATTATAATGGTCCAGCAATTCCATTTGTTTTGTCATTATTACAGTTTATTTTGACACGTAATTTTTTTCTTTATGATAGTGCATTCTATCTTCAACTGATCGGCTGTGCGATGGGGGCGGCGGTAGCCCCCTCATATGCCAATATTTTTATGTTCGATGTTGAACAGTCAGTGTTCTTCACAGATTCCGCTATTTTTTCTAATATTATTTTTTTCTGCCGGTATATAGATGATCTCCTGATCTTTTGGAAGGGCGACAGCAGTGTACTAATTAATCATATCAACTCACATAATGCTGGCGAGAGCCCTGTAAAATTTACCTTTGACTATAGTTCTGATAAGATACATTTTTTGGATGTGGCTATATCAATTTGTGACGGATATATTTCTACAGATCTATATACTAAGCCCACTGATCGCAATAATCTTCTCTTATCTACTAGTTGTCATCCCAGATCCCTTGTTAAAGGCCTTCCATATTCCCAGTTTCTATGGGCTAGACGTATTACATCAGATCCTACACAAATGATGGTACAAATTTATATTCTATTTCAAAAATTCTTAGAGCGGGGTTATGACCCTACTTTATTACAAGCAGCTAAATCCAAGGCCTTGGCCATTGATAAAGAGTTACTTTTGCATCCCAAAAAAGATGATCACACACGCATTATGCCTTGGGTCACACAGTATACTCCAGCTAGTCAGACCATTAGCAGGATTTCAAAGAAATACTGGCCCATTGTAAGGTCGGACCCGGATTGTAATTTATCCGATACTAAACTTATGTCATGCTATAAACGTGGCCGGAGCTTGCGTGACATTTTAGTGAGGTCAGATATTTCTGATACCCCTCCCAGCATATATAGAGGTAGTTTGGGTTGCATTCGCTGCACATGTGTCACTTGTAGGTTTTTAATTCCAGGTGAGACCTTTTATCATCCTCACACTGGTAAGATTTTGCACATTCGCCATAGACTTACGTGTAACTCTAAGTTCACAGTGTACCAAATTATTTGTCCATGCGGCCTTTCCTATATTGGGAAAACTGAACGTCCTTTTAAAGAAAGGATGGCCGCCCATAGGTCATCAATTAAACTAGCCATCAATTCAGGCAAAAGTGACTTACCAGTGGCCAGACATTTTTTGCTAGCATCACATAATCTAACTACCCTTAGATATCGGATGATTGACCATGTGCCCCCTTCGCTAAGGGGAGGCAATCGTGGCCTTAAACTTTTGCAGTGTGAGGCACGTTGGATTTACCGCTTAGGAACCCTTACCCCTGGTGGTTTAAATGAGCAGTCGGGTATTAGCATACTAGCCAGTAGCAATTAATGTTGTATTTCTATAGGTTAACATCTTGAATTGCTGTTTTATATGTTATATTGATTTTCTGTCTCCTGCTTTTGAGTTGGCGTCTCTTGGATTTACCTGTTGATTATATGTATATATTGATTTGGTGATTGCTTTATGATATATTTTGTAATATAATGTCATGTTACACATACTGTGATCCATCTACTTATATTTATCTTATGCCATCAGCCGCACTATAGTTGCGCATGGAAGCTAGCATGTTGTTAAGGGTTGTCATGGTGACGGTTTTTTTCACTTGACGTTTGGCTTCCTCTTACAGGACGTCATTACGTCATCTCCAGTGCGCTCCCGCCGGGTCTGCAGTCCCGTTGCGGTAATTGGCGTCTCACATGGTGATACTTGTTATATAAGGTGGGTTGTTTAATGTTTCTTTTATATCCTGATGAAAATGCCTAAATAAACGGCATTGAAACGTTGTGATTTACTAAGCTCTATGACTGATTTATTGGAGTGCCGCACCTACCTGCTACGTACACATTTTCCTGTGAGGGCACCCAGACGTACATCTATTTCAAGTGGTCGTGCCGGACCCATCTGTTGTCTATATATATATATATATATATATATATATATATACATATATATATATATATATATACACATATATATATATATATATATATATATATATTAGAGATGTGCGGCGGGCACGTTTTGTGTTTTGGTTTTGGTTCTAATTCCCCGCTCGTGTTTTGGTTTCGGATTGGTTTTGCCAAAACCAGCCTTTCGAGTTTTGGTTTTGGATCTGGATGATTTTTGAAAAAAACATAAAAACATCTAAAATCACAGAATTTGGGGGTAATTTTGCTCCTATGGTATTATTAACCTCAATAACATTCATTTCCACTCATTTTCAGTCTATTCAGAACACCTCACAATATTGTTTTTAGGCCAAAAGGTTGCACCGAGATGGCTGTATTACTAAGCTAAGCGACACAAGTGTGTGGCACAAACACCTGGCCCATCTAGGAGTGACACTGCAGTGGCAGACAGTATGGCAGATTTAAAAAAATTAGGCCCCAAACAGCACATCATGCAAAGAAGAAAAAGAGGTGCAATGAGGTAGCTGTATGACTAAGCTAAGCGACACAAATGTGCGGCACAAACACCTAAACACCTGGCCCATCTAGGAGTGGCACTGCAGTTGCAGACAGGATGGCACTTAAAAAAACTAGGCCCCAAACAGCACATCATGCAAATAAGTAAAAGAGGTGCAATAAGGTAGCTGTATGACAAAGCTAAGCGACACAAGTGTATGGCACAAACACCTGGCCCATCTAGGAGTGGCACTGCAGTGGCAGACAGGATGGCACTTAAAAAAACTAGGCCCCAAACAGCACATGATGCAAAGAAGAAAAAGAGGTGCAAGATGGAATTGTCCTTGGGTCCTCCCACCCACCCTTATGTTGTATAAACAGGACATGCACACTTTAACAAACCAATCATTTCAGCGACAGGGTCTGCCACACAACTGTGGCTGAAATGACTGGTTTGTTTGGGCCCCCACCAAAAAAGAAGAATTCAATCTCTCCTTGCACAAACTGGCTCTACAGAGGCAAGATGTCGACTACATCCTAATCCTCAAATTCCTCACCCCTTTCACTGTGTACATCCTCCTCCTCACAGAGTATTAATTCGTCCCCAATGGAATCCACCATCACAGGTCCCTGTGTACTTTCTGGAGGCAATTGCTGGTCAAGGTCTTCCAGGAGGATTTTATAATTCATTTTGATGAACATCATCTTCCCCACATTTTGTGGAAGTAACCTCCTACGCTGATCGCTGACAAGGTTCCTGGCTGCACTATACACTCTTTCGGAGTACACACTGGAGGCAACTTAGGTAAAATAAAGCCAGTTTGTGAAAGGGCATCCAAATTGCCTCTTTTTCCTGCCAGTATACGTACGGACTGTCTGACATGCCTACTTGGATGCTGTCACTCATGTAATCCTCCACCATTCATTCACTGGTGACAGAATCATATGCAGTGACAGTAGACATGTCAGTAATCGTTGGCAGGTCCTTCAGTCCGGACCAGATGTCAGCACTTGCTCCTGAATGCCCTGCATCACCGCCAGCGCGTAGGCTAGGAAATCTTATCCTTTTCCTCGCAGCCCCTGTTGTGGGAGAAAATAGAGGAACTGTTGACGGGTCACGTTCCGCTTGAGTTGACAATTTTCTCACCAGGTCTTTGAACCTCTGCAGACTTGTGTCTGCCAGAAATAGAGATACAACATAGGTTTTAAACCTAGAATCGAGCACGGAGGCCAAAATGTAGTGCTCTGATTTCAACAGATTGTTCACCCTTGAATCCTGACAAAGTGAATGAAGGGCTCCATCCACAAGTCCCACATATTTTATAAAATCGCTCTGTCTTAGCTCCTCCTTCAATTTCTCCAGCTGCTTCTGCAAAAGCCTGATGAGGGGAATGACATGACTCAAGCTGGCAGTGTCTGAACTGACTTCACGTGTGGCAAGTTCGAAGGGTTGGAGAATCTTGCACAAGACGGAAATCATTCTCCACTGCGCTTGAGTCAGGTGCATTCCCCCTCCTTTACCTATATTGTAGGTGGATGTCCTTTTGCTGCTCCTCCATCCTCTGAAGCATATAGAGTGTTGATTTCCATCTCGTTACCATCTCTTGCTTCAGGTGATGGCAGGGCAGGTTCAGGTGTGTTTGATGGCACTCCAGTCTTCAGCATGCGGTGGCTGAATGCCGAAAGTGGCCCGCAATTTTTCGGGCCACCGACAGCATCTCCTGCACGCCCCTTTCATTTTTCAAAAAATTCTGCACCATCAAATTAATTGTATGTGCAAAGCATGGGACGTGCTGGAATTTGCCCAGATGTAATGCACGCACAATATTGGTGGTGTTGTCCGATATCACAAATCCCCAGGAGAGTCTAATTGGGGTAAGCCATTGTGCTTTCCGTAAGAGGTTGTCAGCTGTGTGCCTCTTACGGAAAGCGGTGATACATAGTATAGCCTGCCTAGGAACGAGTTGGAGTTTGCGAGATGCTGCTACTGGTGCCGCTGCTGGTGTTGCTGTGGGAGGCCATACATCTACCCAATGGGCTGATAAAGCCTAATATTTATCTTATTTAAAACACTCTAAAAGGTTAAAGAACACAGTACGCAATTGATGTATGGAATACCGTAAGAGTACGCATGTTGCGTATCAAACGCTTAGCCGTGGTCGAGACGCACGAGCGGCACGTTCGCTCACGGCTAAGAGCGTACAGGCAAGCACACTATAGGCTGCCGACTAACGTAATGGTACGCTAATGGCGTAGCGGACGCTTGAGACCACGAGGAGATCACCAGCGGCGCTGACGCTCACAGAGTTAAACCTTTACAACTATACCTTAAACAATGTACTTATACTGTAAACCCTTGTTTAGTGATAAGGTGTAAATGCAACAGAGTGTAACCTTGTTAGTTGAAAAGCTGTATGAGCGTATGTGACGCTCAGAGAACCCCTTAGCAATATCATAAACACTCAAATACCGGTCTAAGGGTCTAACGCCTTTTAAGGAAATGAATGAACGTTCAATCGCAAAAGAATAATACAGTACAAGTTATACACTACCAAAATAACATAGAATATCTAACCAAGTAACTACACATAAAATACAATAAAGATACAATTACTTTTAAGGGGGAAGGAGAGAGAGAGAGAGAGAGAGAGAGAGAGAGAGAGAGAGAGAACAAGAGAGAATGGCTTATAACAATAAAGACAATATGATTGCAGAGAAACCTACGCACAAAGGGAAACAATCGCATGCGCCTTCTGGATATCCAGCTCCCGATTATCAGTGATGAGAACCGTTGAAGAGAATAGAGAGCTGGCCCAGATCGGCTTGTCCTTTTATACACTACACACAATACAGTACAATGGTCCCTATATTCTTATTGTTCATTGGACACAGGAATTCATCTTCGCATTATAACAAAAGGTCATAGGTTGATTCATACAGGTGGGCTGTGACTATTCCTAACTGCTCAGGTGGGTGGGAAACTAGGTTTCCCGCTGCATGGGTAATAAAGTGCAAATACAGTAAATGTTCATAAACTTCTTATGTCCATAACTATTCGCACGAGCGATTAATCCGCTTCAAACCAACACCGGAATATTGCTAATTAAATACTCTTCCGATGGATACTAAACACCACTGTATAACCCCTGTCTGACCCTTCGTATCAAACAAAGAGGGATCTCTTTGTCTATGAACATGCTACATTAACTAAACTTTCAGATTCTATCAAAGGGACCATGATCTACAAAATACATTATATGCTTAAAATATGTTACGATTGAGTCGCACGCTAGACGTATACAAACTCTACCGTAAATGCGCATACCGTGCGCCCGCGGGTGCGCGCAACAGCGAGTATGCGCACGCACGGGAGAGCTCATGCACGCGCAGCGGGGACACGCATGAGGTGCAAATATGGCAATGTGTAGCGTGATATTTTTCTGACTTTGACAGTCCACCCTTTGGCAGTCACCAATAACTGCCACTTTCTAAAACATTTCAAAAAGAGAAAAATATATGTCATGTATAATACATTTCTATGATTGGGTAGAGGAGGAGAGGAGAAGGTAGGAAAAGGGTATGACCTAGTGAGATAGCAGAAGCATGTGTGTATGAATCCATGTTTGGGGGGTCATGTATCATCGTGCCGTACGTGTTTTAAATCAAGCTTCGAGGTATTGCGAAGTATACATTTGAATTCCTTCTTATCCCGTGGTTCGGGTCTGTGGATGGGCTGTCAAACTTTACCGAGCTCTCTTCGGCTTTTGGTTGCAACAAAATGGGGGAGCATATTTTAGTTGATGATACATGAATGGGGGAATATGTGAGTGCTGATATCTGTGCCTATATTCCCTATCGACTATGTGTGTTATTACCTGAAGGTTGAAGAGATAAAGATAAAGAACAATTATGGTAAATGCAGTGATAAACTATGTGAGTTTAATATACATTTGCCGATTGAGGTCTTGTCTTGTCTTGTCTTGTCTCGATGTACATGTTGACTGTAGTCTCTTTGTGCTTTTGCCAATAAACGCAAGCAAAGCTTTATCAATGTCCATAGACTTACAAAAAGTGTTGGGCTAGCGTAAAATTAAAAGTACTAGGGATATGGGGGTCTATGGCATAGTCCATCAGTTGTCTGTGTAAAAGGTTGTCAAATTCTTCTTCCAGGCGGATGTCTTTTGTAAAAGTCAGAAAAATATCACGCTGCACGTTGCCATATATGCACTTCATGCGTGTGCACGCTACATATTTAATCAAAATAATGGATTTTATAAGTTAATATTCCCCTGAGTCCAGCAGGTATCAGTGGGTCTCAAATGGCTCTTTGACCTTAGAGATTCCCCAAACAATAGTTTGCATGTTGGGAGGGCTTCACATGTTCTCATGCATACTTAAAGCACAGGAATAGTAATTGAAGACTAATTATATTCCAAATCAGTATCTTTCCCGCAGACGGAGTACAATAGCCTTTAATTACACTGAGCTTTGAGACTCAATGAGGAGGGCCACCACCTGTGTTTACAAATGGGCTTAGGGTTTGTCTCCAGAAGAATGATTGCTGAGATGTCATTGTCTCAACTGAAAGTGGACATCATGAATATCGAACAAAACCCAGAGACAGGGTTTTGTTTTGTATTCGCCAAACAATAGCTTTCCACAAGACAGGAATGTGTTAGTCATCACCCAACATTTTGCATAACCAAGCTCACATGCTCAGCTCACTGATACAAGACAGCCCACATACTGTGAAAGACACACTTCCTGTGGTTGACACACCCCCACAGCTGGAATGCAGGTATGATATTATCCACTGGAAATCACAGGGCTCACTCACTCACACAGCTACCTGGCACCCAGCAGCATGGCTGCTTCATCCCCAGGACTGACCTCCAAGTGAAAGGCTAAGTATTGAATTCACATGGCTAGATAAGGAAATATAGACATATGGCTTTAAGGTCAATGGTGCTGGTTTAAATAGGATATTGTAACTTGTTTGTGTGATAGATCTGGGAATCTGTGATGGTAGCTGGGACATTAGACAACCTGTAGCATAGCATTTGTGGTATTTGTTTGCCTATGGTGATTTAAAATAGATTGTGCTGGTTTGTTATAATATATCTTGTCAATCATGAATACCGCCATGCAGTTACTTGTGAATATGGGTTTTGTAGCAATGGCAGGCTGATATGTGTGGTTACATTGTGATCTGGTCTTGTGATAATTCATATAGCATAGCCATCATACCATATGCTCTGGTTATTGAGATACTGAGTTTGTTTGGAATGTGAAATTGAATAAGATGGTTCTAGGAAGTTGGATTGGAATGTGGAATAAGATTAGTTGGTTTGTAAGAAATGGCTGCTGCTGGGTGTTTTCCCCTCCCCCTTTCAACCATGTGTTGCAGTCTTTGGAATCATGGGAGTTTTCCCAAAATGGAGTCTAGCTTCTATCCCATGCGGTATTCAGCATTGACTAACTGCGCAGCGATTGTCTCTCACATGTGTAAGTTTTCTCCGCAATCATATTGTCTTTATTGTAATTATAAGCCATTCTCTCTCTCCTTCCCCTTTTAAAAGTAATTGTGTCTTTATTGTATTTTATGTGTTGTAACTTGGTTAGATATTCTATGTTATTTTGGTAGTGTATAGCTTGTATTGTATTATTCTTTTTGAACGTTCATTCTCTCACTAAAGGCGTTAGAACCTTAGACCGGTATTTGATTGATTATTATAAATGCATAAAGGTTCTCAGAGCGTCATAGTCGCTCATACAGCTTTTAAGCTAACAAGGTTACACTGCATTACATCTACACATTGTCACTGCACAAATGTTTACAGTATAAGTACATTCCTTAAGGTATAGTTAAGGGCGTACCCTTGCGGTACTTTTTGCGCCAATTGCGTACTGTGTTCTTTAACCTTTAACGTGTTTTTAATAGGACAAATATTATAGACATTGTCAATTGGGAGCTCCTCCGGTCTTCACATATCTGCACTAGGTAACTTCAGCAGACATTATCGGTCAGCAAAGAGTGGAAGGTAGTATCCCTCGTTAAACCGTTTGGAGGTCGGGGATACTGCAGTGCTGACCAGTTAATTGTCTGCTTCACTTGGTAAGGAGTGCTGAGGGAATTCGGGAACTGGAAGGTAGGAACAGTACGTTATTGTCTTTGAAAATCTGTTTTTTTTTATTTCTATTTGGTGCCAACTACACACGCAGATTGGATGGTTTATCTGTTTAAGTAGGTTTAAAAGTACATTTAAAAGTTGCTGCATAGCCTTGATATAGTTTTTTTTTTTAAACTCAGGCCTAGAATAACTTTAGGAGTTTGAATGATGACTTTCTTTGTGACAAGAGGCCGCATGGTCTGTCCACCATTTTGTGTGGCCCTCATGGAGGTGAAAGGGGGAGGAGCAGCGGCCATTTTAGGAAGGTCACATTTTTATTTTTTTTCCCTAAGCGGCTGATTTTCAGTTGACTCAGGAAATAATCAGCCATCCATTGTCAAAAAGAAATCATCATTTAATGAGTTTTTTTTTAATGCATTTATTTAATCTATATCATAGTCAATCATAAGTAATAGTGATTGGTACTTATATGTAATATCTACATGCGTGTGCTTACATCAATGTATGTTATTAGATTAAATTTAGAATTGCATGTTCATTTGTGTAATCTTCACATCTCACTTTCCTGGTTGCCATTTCACAATTTGATAACGTGCTAAGAGAGATTTGTTGCTATTTAGTAGTTAAAGAGTAAAAGTAATACATTAAGGGGTAAATTGCAAAGCACGCACGCAGCTCTACCTAAAGATACAAGGAGAGATTGGTGTGGTGCTCGGTAGATGATCAAGGATCATCTACATTGATAAACGTGTAAAAATTGTGTTACGGTGGATATTTGCTTTGTGTACACGTGTCTCTAACAAAGGGTGAGACTCGCGTACGCAACTCAAAGGCCGACGCACGCAGCGTATATTACGCAACGGAGCGTCCGGGTACGCCCACGTAACTCAAATCACACGCTAGTGTTATTGTAACAGGCGAAAAGGTGGCAACGCGATAAATAGCGCAAATCTATTTTAGTGTCCGAAATTTAGACTAACAGATCCTTCTCCAAATTTACAACACATCTGGTCTAAAGGAAAGAAAATTTCTGCACAGAAATAGAAATAGAAACAAAAGTGTACATGTGGTGAGTGAGTGTTTGCATATATAAGTTTATACAATTTTTTGAGGTTGAACCACAAGAAGTCGAGTTCTCGCAGGGTACATACATGTAAGTGACGTGCATGGTGGCAAGGGAGGCATCCCCTGTTAAACATAAAAATCTGAGCATTAGAGTATAGCAGACCAGGAGGTCTATTGTAGCACAGACCAGGAGGTCCGGAATTGACCAGGAGGTCCAGGTACAGCAGACAAGGAAGTCCGCTATAAATAGAGAAAAGAGCACAACCCAGGGGGTTGGTGCAGAACCCATATAGGCCAATAAAGCTCATGCTGAAGGAATTCGCAGCCGCAATTTTCGATTCCACTGGTCGCTCCGCACATAAGATTAGTTGCTTATGTGCTGAACGATTGTACCGCACGTAATTGTGTGCATTAGTTAGTAATTTGACCCAGTACCATTTGTGTACGAAACGGGTCATAAACGCTATTTGTACATTCTGACGTGATTTGTGTAATTTTTTATTTTCTGAAGGGAAGTTCGCTGGTCACTCAGGAATTATCCAACAACCAACAGTTACTGGAAAGGGTTAATGCTCTGCGGATCACACTCACATGTTCCAGTAAACGAAGGTTCATAGGGGCCCTGGGTCGAGTACGCCAGCACTAGGGTAGTGTGTAGGTCGTATTGGTCGGCGTGGGCGAGTGAGTGGGGTACTCGGTAAACCGCCACCGTCAGCCTATCTTGAACATTTTGGTTTTTGTAAGGATTCGCTGAAGACCCTGATTGAAGGTCAGAGGTGGTGAAAGCAACACCTGCAAGTTATGGGGGCCAATTGTTCAGGTAGGGGGCGATCAACCTCGGTTCGGGTTGATTCAGTAAACCGACCAATCGGGTCGGCAAGGTACGTAATGTGTGAAAAATACGGTTCACACACAGAGGTTTTATGTGATGAATGGGAGAGAATGACGGTGCATGATGGGGAGAAGTTCCTAAGAGTAGGCAGCTTTAGCCCAGATGTGTTACTAAATCTAAGGAGAAGGATAGGTCTCATTAAATCAGCAAAGAGACGAGTTAAACATTTTGATTGTTTACAGTTATGGCAACAGGAAAGTAAATTGCAAAGAGAGTTAACTGACATATCTGACTCTTATCTTGGGAGGAGAGACATGGCAATGGAGAGGATTATGGTTGCGGAGAAAGGCACAATGTTGTACAATAAAAATGCACTTAGCAACTGTATTATAGATGATAAGAATAATTGTAATAAACATAACAATGATAATTGTAATACTGTTAAATGTACAACTATTAACCTATGCAAGTTGCACCCCATGTTAAACTTCCCTCAGGAATACAAACAAGGAAGTGAGCCCAGCACGATATCGGCACCTCTTCCAGCAGCCAGCCTACCAGACATCCAGGTGGACGCGACCAAATCGGTAAAGGCAGTAATCAAACCCCCTAACGGAGGGTCAGGTGAGGTCGTGTCCACAGGTACGTACGGTGTTTTATATCACGCACAAACAAATGTACCCCATATTGTAAGACCAAAACAAGGTGATGTAATTGAGTTTAGTCCTGTCAGGGTGATCACAGTCCCCAATGGGAAGACTGACGATCAGGGAACCATTCCCGTCAAGGACAGTGCAATGCGCCATCCCTGGTCCCGGACAGAATTGAGATCAATCATGTCTGATTTCCCAGATCCTAGGAAAGATCTAAGTGTATGATCAAAGATTCACAGAAGGTATATCAACTCCCTAGACAACGACATAATCATGGTATCCAAGGAATCAGGGAGGTACAGGGAAAGCGGTTGATGGTGATGAGCATCCAAGCGTTTGAGGAGGCATCAAATCAACCAAAACCCCAGGCCATTGGCACATGGAGGAACTCAAGGATTTGTTATCGTTGTAAAAGAGAAGGGCATTATGCCAGCAACTGCAACAGCCCACATAAAGTCAGACCCCCTAGACATGAAAATGAGCAAAAGTTAGGACACACCAAATTGTAACCAGGGATCAGATAGGAAGAATTTTGGCCCACACTCATGGTATGTAGTCAGGAAAGGTGATCATTAGGACTGATGGTAAGCCTGAGGTAACAGTTAATAAATTGGGAGGTCATTCCCTGAAGACACAGGAATGACCGGGTGAAACGTTGTAAATGTATCTGTGAAATGTTTCTTTTCTCTCCCCATCTCTGACGATTATTGATAGGACTCAAACATTGCATATCTGCTTGGTCTTTGCAGAAGTCTACCAAACCCCAGCACGACCTATCCGCATCAATGTATCCTGGCCAGATACAGAGGGTGGAGTATGGAGGTGCTGGTGGGAGGGACTGCGCAAGGAAACCATTGGACATGTAGATATGACAGCCTGATGATCTGACAATATTTTAAAAAATGTTTAAAAAATGTTTATTTTCCTGTTGTTTATTGTTGATTTATGTGATATATACATATATGAACGGTTCTCTCTCTCTCTTGTTTTTTTCTCCTCTCCCTCTTCTTTCTCATGTTTTCATATTTTAAAGATGGTATGTCACACATCAGTTAGACAAATGGTAATGCAAGATTTTTGCTCCTTACAGAAAGATCGCTGGTTCGGAAGAAATATTGTATCACCGGAGTGTTCGGTTGGAAGACTGAGAGACAGCACCTTTGAGATGACAGCAGAACAAGAAGAACAACAAGACTAGAGAACTAATTATCGTAACAAGTTTCTCTCCCCCTCAAACTGTTTTTCTGTACCCCCATTACAAATTTCTCCTTTTCTCCTGTAAGATGGACTTGCCCCAAGAGACTGTGATACGGATTTTTCTGTTGACCATGATGTTGACCAGAGCAGTCTGTTCCGGCGAGAGTACCAGTGAGGTCGAGAAAGGATCCAGAAAGGTTCTGATGACTGAGACGGAGGTGTAAATTTCCAATAGCAACACAACCACCAAGCAAAGGCGAGTACCAGAAACGATCTAGCAGCCATGTTATTTGTAAACATTGTGAAGGATTGTTAGCTGAAAAGAGAACTGTATCTGTAGACTCTGTGACAATGTAGTTGAGGATGGATGCATCAAGAGATGCCAATCCAGTTTTAATATCCATATGGACAGGCATCCATTGAGTGACTATCACTCCTTAGTGGGTAAAGTGTTAAATCAGACAGATTGTTGGGTATGCTCTCAAGTACCTCAAGGCCACAGCAAGCCAGGACTAGTACCATTTCCTTTTAACGATAGGGGAGGTACTTGAGCTAAGTGGTGGGAGGCCGGTGGACAGGAGGTTTAATATCTCTAGTCCTCCTAGTTTGAAGCTCCACCAATATCATGTGGATAGACCCCTAGTATGTTTTAACATTTCCAATCCCCGAAAGCCGGGAAATTGGGAAGTGTCATGGAGTAACCAAACCATGACCTTTTCATATAGAGCAGATAGAATGCCGACAGATACAGAGCTTATACGCCACATAGCCAGTAGAGAAAAATCTGTCCGATATAGGTATACCCTAGGAAGTAGGATTACGAGAGTTGGCACAGGATACTGTGCACATATCGTACAAACTGATACGTGTACCAGACAGATGGGAGAATTAGGGTTAGGAGATTTCACATGGAAGATGTGTAATATGGTTATGTCCTACTCCGTCCCATATGTTCTCCCCGATGATGCATATTTCATATGCGGGAGGAAGGCGTATAAGTGGCTTGCCCCAAACTCTGAAGGATTGTGTTATATTGGAAAAGTACTGCCTGAAGTAATGACTGTATCACATGCCAAAATGAAAGATATACACCGTGGTGCCCAAGCTCCTTATACTCACACTCATTACGAGCACGTAGTTAAACGGCACCTGATAGAAAGAACAGAGCATCCGGCCTCTGACATGATCCATGAATCCACCGGGATTCAGGTTCTACTCGCGTTAGACATCACTCGCACCGCCAGAGGAGTGTTGAATTATAAATACATATCAGCGCTTGCAAATTTGTTAGACAATATCACAGAAATGTATGATGACACGTTTAGGTATACTGGAAGAGAACTTCAAGCTTATAAAACAGAACTGGTTCACCATAGAATGGTTCTTAATTATCTCACAGCAGTAACAGATGGATATTGTGTCACACTGGCAACGCAGTACGGCGTGAAATGCTGCACATATATAGCGAATAGTACCGAGGATCCGGTCGAGGTCATAGACCAAAAGATGGACGATATTCTCCAATTAAAGTGGGAATTTCGCAGGAGACACAATCTCACCCTTGCTGCTGTGGGTAATGAGCTGACTGGTTGGGTGTCATGGTTGAACCCGCAAAATTGGTTCTCTGGTTTAGGAGAATGGGCTCAAGGAGTCATAATGGATGTAGGGAAGTTTCTCCTATGTATCTTAGGTGTTGTCATAACGATTGGCTTGATATTTAGATGCGGTCAGGCTTTAACGAAGTGCAAACGTAGTACCAGGGTAATGAGTCTAAGGAGTGAGGAAATTGTAATTCCAATGGATTTGATTTATGACCCAACTGTAGAAACAATGATGTGATGAAAATGCGATTATACGGTCCGTTTCTTTCACCTGTTTTTCCGGTTTTTCCAAGGTAAAAAGACCCACTTTTGACGAGGAATTTGATGACCCTGTATACAGACAACTGATGGATTAAAGAAGAAGTTTTGACAACCTTATACACAGATATTTGATGAACTATGCCATAGACCCCCAGTTTCCCTAGAAATTTTAAAATTACGCTAGCCCAACACTTTTGTAAGTCTATGGACATTGACAAAGCTTTTTGCCCACACCTTTTGGCAAAAGCCCAAAGAAGACTGCATTCAACAGACACCGAACAAGACTTCAACCGACAAATGTTCATTAACCTGACATAGAATACCACTGCATTTACCATAATTGTGTCTTATCTTCATCTCTACAACCTTCAGGTAATTACACACATAGTCGATAGGGAATACCCGCACAGATATCAGCAATCACATATTCCCCCATTCATGTATCATCAACTAAAATGTGCTCCCCCATTTTGTTACAATCAAAAGCCAAAGAGAGCTCGGTAAAGTTTGACAGCCCATCCACAGACCCGTACCACGGGATAAGAAGGTATTCAAATGTATACTTCGCAATACCTCGAAGCTTGATTTAAAACACGCACGGCACGATGATACATGACCCCCCAAACACGGATTCATACACACATGCTTCTGCTATCTCACTAGGTCATACCTTTTTCCCACCTTCTTCTCTCCTCCCTTACCCAATCATAGAAATGTATTTACATATGACATATATTTTTCTCTTTTTGAACTGTTTTAGGAAGTGGCAGTTATTGGTGACTGCTAAAGGGTGGACTGTCAAAGTCAGAAAAATATCACGCTGCACGTTGCCATATATGCACTTCATGCGTGTGCACGCTACATATTTAATCAAAATAATGGATTTTATAAGTTAATATTCCCCTGAGTCCAGCAGGTATCAGTGGGTCTCAAATGGCTCTTTGACCTTAGAGATTCCCCAAACAATAGTTTGCATGTTGGGAGGGCTTCACATGTTCTCATGCATACTTAAAGCACAGGAATAGTAATTGAAGATTAATTATATTCCAAATCAGTATCTTTCCCGCAGACGGAGTACAATAGCCTTTAATTACACTGAGCTTTGAGACTCAATGAGGAGGGCCACCACCTGTGTTTACAAATGGGCTTAGGGTTTGTCTCCAGAAGAATGATTGCTGAGATGTCATTGTCTCAACTGAAAGTGGACATCATGAATATCGAACAAAACCCAGAGACAGGGTTTTGTTTTGTATTCGCCAAACAATAGCTTTCCACAAGACAGGAATGTGTTAGTCATCACCCAACATTTTGCATAACCAAGCTCACATGCTCAGCTCACTGATACAAGACAGCCCACATACTGTGAAAGACACACTTCCTGTGGTTGACACACCCCCACAGCTGGAATGCAGGTATGATATTATCCACTGGAAATCACAGGGCTCACTCACTCACACAGCTACCTGGCACCCAGCAGCATGGCTGCTTCATCCCCAGGACTGACCTCCAAGTGAAAGGCTAAGTATTGAATTCACATGGCTAGATAAGGAAATATAGACATATGGCTTTAAGGTCAATGGTGCTGGTTTAAATAGGATATTGTAACTTGTTTGTGTGATAGATCTGGGAATCTGTGATGGTAGCTGGGACATTAGACAACCTGTAGCATAGCATTTGTGGTATTTGTTTGCCTATGGTGATTTAAAATAGATTGTGCTGGTTTGGTATAATATATCTTGTCAATCATGAATACCGCCATGCAGTTACTTGTGAATATGGGTTTTGTAGCAATGGCAGGCTGATATGTGTGGTTACATTGTGATCTGGTCTTGTGATAATTCATATAGCATAGCCATCATACCATATGCTCTGGTTATTGAGATACTGAGTTTGTTTGGAATGTGAAATTGAATAAGATGGTTCTAGGAAGTTGGATTGGAATGTGGAATAAGATTAGTTGGTTTGTAAGAAATGGCTGCTGCTGGGTGTTTTCCCCTCCCCCTTTCAACCATGTGTTGCAGTCTTTGGAATCATGGGAGTTTTCCCAAAATGGAGTCTAGCTTCTATCCCATGCGGTATTCAGCATTGACTAACTGCGCAGCGATTGTCTCTCACATGTGTAAGTTTTCTCCGCAATCATATTGTCTTTATTGTAATTATAAGCCATTCTCTCTCTCCTTCCCCTTTTAAAAGTAATTGTGTCTTTATTGTATTTTATGTGTTGTAACTTGGTTAGATATTCTATGTTATTTTGGTAGTGTATAGCTTGTATTGTATTATTCTTTTTGAACGTTCATTCTCTCACTAAAGGCGTTAGAACCTTAGACCGGTATTTGATTGATTATTATAAATGCATAAAGGTTCTCAGAGCGTCATAGTCGCTCATACAGCTTTTAAGCTAACAAGGTTACACTGCATTACATCTACACATTGTCACTGCACAAATGTTTACAGTATAAGTACATTCCTTAAGGTATAGTTAAGGGCGTACCCTTGCGGTACTTTTTGCGCCAATTGCGTACTGTGTTCTTTAACCTTTAACGTGTTTTTAATAGGACAAATATTATAGACATTGTCACTTTTTACCTTGGAGGAAAACAAAGGAGAAACGGGTGAAAGAAACGGACCGTGGAATCACATTTTCATAACAACATTGTCTCTATCGTTGGGTCATAAATCAAATCAGTCGTTGTTATTACAGTATCTTCACTTCTTAAACTCATCACTCGGGCGCTACGTTTACACTTTGTTAAAACCCGAACGCATCTAAATATCAGACCGACCAATATGATGACACCCAGAGTACACAAAAGAAATTTCCCTACATCCATGATAATTCCTTGAGTCCATTCTCCTAAACCAGAGAACCAATTTCGTGGGTTCAACCATGACACCCAACTGGTCAGCTCATTACCCACAGCGGCAAGGGTGAGATTGTGTTTCCTTCGGAACTCCCATTTTAATTGGAGAATGTCATCCATCTTTTGGTCTATGACCTCGACCGGGTCCTCGGTGCTATTCGTAATATAAGTGCAGCATTTTATTCCATACTGAGTTGCTAGGGTAACACAATACCCACCCGTCACAGCTGTGAGATAATTGAGAATCATCCTATGCTGAACCAGTTCTGTTTTATAAGCTTGGAGCTCCCTTCCAGTATACCTGAATGTGTCATCATACATTTCAGTGATGTTGTCTAATAAATTTGCAAGCGCAGATATATATTTATAATTTATCACTCCTCTGGCGGTGCGAGTGATATCTAACGCGATTAGGAATTGAATCCCGGTGGATTCATTGATCAGGTCAGAGGCCGGATGCTCTGTTCTTTCTATTAGGTGCCGTTTAACGATGTGTTCGTAATGAGTGTGAGTATAAGGAGCTTGGGCACTGCGGTGAATATCCTTCATTTTAGTGTGAGATACAGTCATTACCTCAGACAGTACTTTTCCAATATAACATAACCCTTCTGAGTTTGGGGCAAGCCACTGATACGCCTTCCTCCCGCATATGAAATATGCATCATCGGGGAGAACATATGGGACGGAGTAGGACATTACCATATTACACATTTTCCATATGAAATCTCCTAACCCTAATTCTCCCATCTGTTTAGTACACGTATCAGTTTGTACGATGTGTGCACAGTATCCTGGTGATACCTCTCCAACTCTCATGGTCCTACTTCCTAGGGTATACCTATATCGGAAATATTTTCCACTACCGGCTATGTGACGTATAAGTTCTGTATCTGTTGGCATTCTATCGGCTCTGTATGAAAAGGTCATGGTTTGGTTATTCCATGACACTTCCCAATTTCCCGGCTTTCGGGGATTGGAAATGTTAAAACATACTAGGGATCTATCCACATGATATTGGTGGAGCTTCAAACTAGGAGGACTGGAGATATTAAACCTCCTGTCCACCGGCCTCCCACCACTTAGCTCAAGTACCTCCCCTATAGTTAACGGGAAGGGCACTAATCCTGATTTGCTATGGCCTTGAGGTACTTGAGAGCATACCCAACAATCTGTCTGATTTAACACTTTACCCACTAAGGAGTGATAGTCACTCAATGGATGCCGGTCCATGTGGATATTAAAACTGGATTGGCATTTCTTGATACACCCATCCTCAACTACACTGTCACAGAGTCTACAGATACAGTTCTCTTCAGCTAACAATCCTTCACAATTTCTTCTATTGTCAATGCTACCAGATCGTTTTCTGATACTCGCCTTTACTCGGTGATTATGTTGTTCTTGGAAATCTACGCCTCCATCTTTGTCATCAGAACCCATTCCAGAACCTCTCTCGACCTCCATGGTACTCTCGCCGGAACAGACTGCTCTGGTCAACATCATGGTCAACAGGAAAATCCGGATCACAGTCTCTTGGGGCAAGTCCATCTTATTGGAGGAAATGGAGAAGGATGAGAAGGGGGAAAGAAACAATTGAGGGAGATGGGATGGGAAGTGGAGAAAAACAATAAAAGGGAACAGGGAATCGACAACTGCCAATGATCTTATTATTCTCAATGCTCAGGTGCCGTCTCAGTCCTCCTGAAACAGACACTCCAGTGATACAACTTCCTTTACCGTCTGTTCTTTATCACGGGACCTCTCTGGATCAGCAACCTTCTTACAATGGGACGAATGAACCCAAGTCTCTCTCTCGGCAACCTTCAATGCTGTCGTGCTAATCAATAAGACTTGGTATGGTCCTTCCCATCTGTCAATAAGGCAACCTGAGCATAGAAAATTCCGTATCATTACATAATCCCCAGGTTCAATGTCATGACAATTACTATCTGGCAAATCAGGAATCACTAACTTCAGATTGTCATTCTGATTCCTTAGCTGTTTACTCATGTTAACCAGGTATTTTACAGTCACTTCATTGTTACACTTCAAATCATCCTGAGGGTTAATCATAACATGCGGTTGTCGACCAAACAGAATTTCAAAGGGGGACAGATTAAGAGGGGACCTGGGAGTGGTTCTGATGCTGTATAGTACAATGGGTAAAGCTTCTGGCCATGTTAATCCGGTTTCTGCCATAACTTTGCTCAATTTATTTTTAATAGTGCTGTTCACTCTTTCTACTTTCGCACTCGCCTGGGGGCGGTACGGAGTGTGCAGCTTACTATCAATTCCCATCAACTTACACATTCCTTGAAAGACATCACCTGTAAAATGGGTACCCCTATCACTTTCAATTATTCTAGGGATACCATATCTACACACAAATTCCTGCACAATTTTCTTAGCAGTAAACATAGCGGTATTTGTGGCCGCAGGAAATGCTTCGACCCAATTTGAAAACACATCTATACAAACAAGTACATATTTCAAATTTCGACAAGGGGGTAATTGTATAAAATCAATCTGTATTACCTGAAAAGGGCCGCCTGTAGGTGGGATATGAGATGGTTCTGTTGGTATTGCCTTTCCGATGTTCTTCCTCAAGCAGGTAAGGCATGACATTGCTCTCTTACCTGCATGGGATGAGAATCCTGGGGCGCACCAATATGCTCTTACCAACTTGCACATTCCTTTCTTGCCCAGATGAGTCAGCCCATGTGCTGCTTCAGCTAAACATGGAAGGTATGCTCTGGGTGCCACTGGTTTACCCTGTCCCTCTGTCCAGAGTCCTGAGGACTCCTGGCCATATCCTTTTGACCTCCAAACTGCCTTTTCCTGTGTGGAACACAAATTTTGCATTTCACACAACTTCTGTGTGTTGATGGTATTGAATACCATCAATTGTGTGGTGTCTGTCTGTCTGTCTGGGGGTACCAGCTGCTAACTTAGCAGCTTCGTCTGCTCGGCTGTTACCAAGTGATACTGGGTCTTGGCTATATGTCTGTGCTTTACACTTGATAACAGCCACTCTGTCGGGTTCCTGTATCGCTGTTAGAAGTCTTTTGATGTGAGCTGCATGCGCTATCGGTGTACCAGCTGCCGTCATGAAATTTCTGAGGCGCCATAGGGCTCCGAAATCATGGACTACCCCGAAGGCGTATCTAGAATCGGTGTAGATATTGGCTGACTTTCCCTTAGCCAATTCACATGCTCTGGTTAGGGCAACCAGTTCAGCAACCTGGGCTGAGTGAGGTGGGCCTAGCGGTTCTGCTTCTATGGTGCCTTGGTCATCTACGACTGCGTATCCAGTACACAAGTCTCCCGAGTCCGTCTGTCTGTGACAACTACCGTCAGTGTAGAAAGTAAAATCTACATCTTCCAGTGGGTTGTCACTGATGTCAGGCCTTGCCGTGAAATTTTGGGTCAAATATTCCATACAATCATGTGTGTCATCCCTTGTATTAAATCCTCTTTCCCCATCACTCTCATCCTCCACCCTTTGTGCCTGTCCAGGCACACCTGGGAGATATGTTGCAGGATTTAATGCACTGCATCTCCTTATGGTGATGTTTACGGGGGCCATTAATGCCAATTCCCATCTTGTAAATCGCGCTGATGAGACGTGCCTGGTTTGGGCAGAATTCAGCAAGGCTGACACTGCATGTGGTGTATGAATTGTGAGGTTGTGTCCTAGCACTACATCTTCGCTTTTTGTAACTAGCAATGCTATCGCAGCGACACTTCGCAAGCATGTGGGGAGGGATCGCGCTACCGTGTCTAGCTGAGCGCTGTAGTATGCTACCGGTCTGCTGGTATCACCGTGCTTTTGGGTTAGGACGCCTGCCGCGCAACCAGCACTTTCTGTTCCGTACAGCTCAAAGGGTTTCCCATAGTCTGGCATACCTAATGCTGGTGCCTGCGTTAGGCACTGTTTGAGTCTCTCAAATGCCATCTCGGATTCGTCTGTATGCGAAATCCGATCAGGTTTGTTTGATGAAACCATCTCCTGCAAAGGTAATGCTAGAATGGAAAACCCTGGGATCCAGTTACGGCAATACCCACACATTCCTAAAAACTTTCTGATCTGTTGCTGGGTTTGTGGCAGAGTCATGTCTCTAATTGCTTGAATTCTATCAGCGGTCAGGTGTCTCAGTCCTTGTGTTAGACAGTGTCCCAGATATTTTACTTTAGGCTGGCATAATTGTAATTTGTCTTTGGAAACCTTGTGTCCTGTGTCTGAAAGATGAAACAGGAGCTGTTTCGTATCTTTCAGGGACGCTTCCAGTGAATCTGAACACAAGAGTAAATCGTCCACATACTGTATCAATATTGATCCACTCACTGGTTGGAAAGACTGTAAACAATCATGCAAAGCCTGTGAAAATATACTTGGACTGTCTATGAAACCTTGCGGTAATCGAGTCCATGTGTATTGGACTCCTCTGTATGTAAATGCAAACAAATATTGGCTGTCAGGATGCAGGGGTACCGAGAAAAAGGCGGAGCAGAGGTCAATAACAGTGAAAAATTTCGCAGTGGGAGGGATCTGCATAAGGATGACAGCTGGATTTGGCACTACGGGGAATTGACTCTCAACTATTTTGTTAATCCCCCTTAGATCCTGTACTAGCCTGTAACCCCTCCCCCCACTCTTTTTCACAGGGAACATGGGACTATTGGCAGTGCTGGATGTTCTTACCAGAATGCCCTGTTGTAGCAAGCGCTCTATTACAGGGTATACTCCTAACTCCACCTCTGGCTTCAGAGGGTATTGTGGGATTTTTGGAGCTATCCTGCCATCTTTTACTTGCACAACTACTGGAGCTACGTTTGCCATTAATCCAGTGTCTTGTCCATCTTTAGTCCAAAGTGACTCTGGTATTTGGGATGTCATTTCTTCTACCTGGGATGGATTTCTATTTATCATAACAGTATGTGACATTAATTTTGATGGGGAGTCTAGCATGTCTCGCACTTCCTGAGCGTGATTCTCAGGTATGTCTAAGAATACACCTTCAGGAGTACAATAAATGACGCACCCCATTTTACACAATAAATCTCTTCCCAGGAGATTAGTCGGTGCCGATGCCGCCAGCAAAAAGGAATGCTTGGTATGCAAAGGCCCTATTGTAATCTCTGCTGGTTTGCTAACAGGGTAGTGCTGGACTACTCCCGTTACTCCCATGGCTGGAATTGTCTTACCAGTGGTTCTCATGCCCACTGTCGAATTTATCACTGATTTGGCCGCCCCCGTATCTACAAGGAAGTTTAATGATTTACCAGCTACATCAATTGTGACCTCGGGTTCACTTCCAAGGCTTGCAATCAATTTCACTGGCTGCAGATTACAGGTATGGCCACACCCCTATTGGGTATGGTGACCTCCCTGAATCGCGCTGGCAGCAACTACTTGAGAAGGGGGTAAATGGGAACTACCAGAGACTTGCCAGTCTCTTTTTGGGGGATACCTTTTTGTTTCCCCTGCATGTGGCTCATGACTCCGTCTCTGCGGTCCCTTATCCCAATTTCGTGTGTCATGTCGTTGTCTAGGGGGTTGATATGATTTTTGTGTGTTTTTCACTCTACAGTCTCGTGCAAAATGTCCCTCTCTATGACAGGAATAACAAGTTACCACATTTGACTTACCCACAGGGTTTGGAGATTTATACAAAGGTTGCCTTGTGGTCAGGGCCTGTATACTTACGGCCATTAACTTATCACTTTGTGACTACCTGTGTCTGGTGATATTCCGATCGTGATCAATAGCAGCCTCTCTCAAAGTAGCCACCGACAGACCTCGCCAACATGGTTGCGTGGTCTGTACCCTTGTCCTCAATACCTCCTTTAAACCATCCATTAACACAGATACTGCTACCTCTCTATGATTTGCATTTGTCTTAATGTCTTCTATGCCTGTGTATTTAGCCATTTCCAGTAGTGCCCTATGAAAATACTCAGCAGTTGTTTCTGACTCTTTTTGCTTAATGGAGAAAATTTTGTTCCATTTAACTACAGCTGGAAAATACTCTTTTAACTGTAAATTTATTCTCTTTACATTGTCTTGGTTGTACACATCCGTAAGGGGTACATCCTCATCTAATTTACAGTCAGCTAAAAATCTTGCTGAGTCGACATTGGAGGGTAAACATGCCCTCAGCAATATCTGCCAGTCTTTGTTATTGGGCTCTACAGTATTCCCTAGATCTCTAATGTATTTCTGGCTAGCAACTAGATCCTTCCTAGGATCAGGGAATTCAGACACTATTGCTCTTAATTCCATTCGGGAAAATGGACAGTGCATGGCAATGTTTCTGACAGGAGTGACTCCTGAAGTGTCCGTTTTCCCATTTGGCACTGCTATTACCCTAACGGGATTAAGTCTAATAACATCATTCTGAGTAGATTCTACAGCTTGTGGTGAAATGGTTTCAGCATAGTGTATGGTGCCGTACTTACCCGTTGATACGACCTCACCTGTCCCTCCGCTAGGGGCCTTGGATACTAATCTTACGGGTTGGGTCGTGCCCACTGCTGTTTCTGATATGGTGGCTGCTAGAGAGAGTGCCGATAGTGTTGTTGACTCGTCCTCTTGATCACACTCCTGGGGAAAGTTTAAAACAGGGTACAACTTGCACGGGTTAATATTTGCATTACTCATCTTATTCATATTATCCTTAACATTTATACAGTTACTAAGTGCCTGCTTATCACACATTAGTGCGTCATTCTCTGCAACCAACTTCTCTCCCGTTATGTAAGGTGGCGGTGGTGCCGTAGCTATCAGTTTCCTGATAGGGTTAGATCCAGCTGCTTGAGCCAATCCTCTCTGTATTTCACCCTCCTGTTGCCATAACTGTAAGTAGTCATAATGTTTGATCCGTCTCTTTGTTGATTTAATGAGACATATCCTTCTCCTTAGATTTTGTAACACATCTGGGCTAAAACTACCTACCCGGGGAAACTTTTCCCCGTCATGCACAGTCATCCTTTCCCATTCATCACATAAAACCTCTGTGTGTGAACCGTATTTTTCACACATTACATACCTTGCCGACCCGATTGGCCGGTTTACTGAATCAACCCGAACCGAGGTTGATCGCCCCCTACCTGAACAACTGGCCCCCATACTTGCAGGTGTTGCTTTCACTACCTCTGACCTTCAAATCAGGGTCTTCAGCGAACCCTTACAAAACCAAGATGTTCGGGGTAGGCCGACGGTGGCAGTTTACCGAGTACTCCACTCACTCGCCCACGCCGACCAATACGCCCACACACTGCCTTAGCGCTGGCGTACTCGACCTAGGGCCCCTGCGACCTGAACCGCTATTTACTGGAACATGCGAGTGTGATCCGCAGAGCACTTAACCCTTTCCAGTAACTATTGGTTGCTGGATAGTTCCTGAGTGACCAGCGAACCTCCCTTAAAATAAAAAAAAATTACACAAATCACGTTAGAGTGTACAAATAGCGTTTATGACCCCTTTCGTACGCAAATGGTACTGGTCAGGTTACTAACTAATGCACACAATTACGTGCGGTACAATCGTTCTGCACATAAGCAACTAATCTTATGTGCGGAGCGACCAGTGGAATTGAAAATTACGGCTGCGAATTCCTTCAGCCAGAGCTTTAATGGCCTATATGGGTTCCGCACCAACCCTTCCTGGTGTTGTGCTACTTTTCTCTATAGCGGACTTCTTAGTCTGCTGTACCTAGACCTCCTGGTCTGTTCCGGACCTCCTGGTCTGTGCTACAGTAGACCTCCTGGTCTGCTATACTCTAATGCTCAAATTTATGTTTAACAAGGGATGCCTCCCCAGCCACCATGCACGTCACTTACATGTATGTACCTCACGAGAACTCGACTTCTTGTGGTTCAACCCAAAAATTGTAAAAACTTATATATGCAAACACTCACCACATGTACACTTTAATTTTATTTCTGCGCAGAAATTCCTTTCATTCAGTAAACAGTCTAGACCAGATGAGTCGCAAATTGGAAAAGGATCTATTAGCTTAAAATTTCGGACACTAAAATTGACTTGCGCTATTTATCGCGTTGCCTCCTTTTCGCCTGTTAAAAATAATACTATCGTGTGATTTCAATTATGTGGGCGTACCCGGACGCTCCGTTGCGTAATATACGCTACGTGCGTCGGCCTTTGTGTTGCGAACACTAGTCTCACCCTTTTGTTAGAGACACGTGTATGCCAGCCAGATATGTCCACAGAAATACAGTTAACACGTTTATCAATGTAGATGATCTTTAATTGTAATCATCCACCGAGCACCACACAGGTCTCTCCTTGTATCTTAGGCAAAGCTGTGTGCGTGCTTTACAAATTACCCCTTAATGGATTACTTTTACTCTTTAACTACTAATAGCAACAAATCTTTCTTAGCACGTTATCAATTGTGAAATGGCAAACAGGAGAGTGATATGTGAAAATACACGGATGAAAAGAAATGCAGATGTATGCGTGCGTGCGTACGCAAGACAGAACAGAGAAAAAAAACAGTTTTAAAAGACACTAGCGTATTGTTCTTACCTCCGGTTCCGGATTCCTTCAGCACCCTTTACTAAGCGAAGCAGACGTTTATCTGGTCAGCACTACGAGGAATATTACCTCCCGCCCTTTGCTGACCGATAATGTCTGCTGAAATTACCTAGTGCAGATATGTGAAGGACGGACGAGCCGCCAATTGATAAAGCCTAATATTTATCTTATTTAAAACACTCTAAAAGGTTAAAGAACACAGTACGCAATTGACGTATGGAATACCGTAAGAGTACGCACGTTGCGTATCAAACGCTTAGCCGTGGTCGAGACGCACGAGCGGCACGTTCGCTCACGGCTAAGAGCGTACAGGCAAGCACGCTATAGGCTGCCGACTAACGTAATGGTACGCTAACGGCGTAGCGGACGCTTGAGACCACGAGGAGATCACCAGCGGCGCTGACGCTC
The DNA here is from genome assembly GCF_028390025.1 of Pseudophryne corroboree. Taxonomy (NCBI): domain Eukaryota; kingdom Metazoa; phylum Chordata; class Amphibia; order Anura; family Myobatrachidae; genus Pseudophryne; species Pseudophryne corroboree. The sequence continues at coordinate 886,885,054 of NC_086445.1, forward strand.
ACAGAGTTAAACCTTTACAACTATACCTTGAACAATGTACTTATACTGTAAACCCTTGTTTAGTGATAAGGTGTAAATGCAACAGAGTGTAACCTTGTTAGTTGAAAAGCTGTATGAGCGTATGTGACGCTCAGAGAACCCCTTAGCAATATCATAAACACTCAAATACCGGTCTAAGGGTCTAACGCCTTTTAAGGAAATGAATGAACGTTCAATCGCAAAAGAATAATACAGTACAAGTTATACACTACCAAAATAACATAGAATATCTAACCAAGTAACTACACATAAAATACAATAAAGATACAATTACTTTTAAGGGGGAAGGAGAGAGAGAGAGAGAGAGAGAGAGAGAGAGAGAGAGAACAAGAGAGAATGGCTTATAACAATAAAGACAATATGATTGCAGAGAAACTTACGCACAAAGGGAAACAATCGCATGCGCCTTCTGGATATCCAGCTCCCGATTATCAGTGATGAGAACCGTTGAAGAGAATAGAGAGCTGGCCAAGATCGGCTTGTCCTTTTATACACTACACACAATACAGTACAATGGTCCCTATATTCTTATTGTTCATTGGACACAGGAATTCGTCTTCGCATTATAACAAAAGGTCATAGGTTGATTCATACAGGTGGGCTGTGACTATTCCTAACTGCTCAGGTGGGTGGGAAACTAGGTTTCCCGCTGCATGGGTAATAAAGTGCAAATACAGTAAATGTTCATAAACTTCTTATGTCCATAACTATTCGCACGAGCGATTAATCCGCTTCAAACCAACACCGGAATATTGCTAATTAAATACTCTTCCGATGGATACTAAACACCACTGTATAACCCCTGTCTGACCCTTCGTATCAAACAAAGAGGGATCTCTTTGTCTATGAACATGCTACATTAACTAAACTTTCAGATTCTATCAAAGGGACCATGATCTACAAAATACATTATATGCTTAAAATATGTTACGATTGAGTCGCACGCTAGACGTATACAAACTCTACCGTAAATACGCATACCGTGCGCCCGCGGGTGCGCGCAACAGCGAGTATGCGCACGCACGGGAGAGCTCATGCACGCGCAGCGGGGACACGCATGAGGTGCAAATATGGCAATGTGTAGCGTGATATTTTTCTGACTTTGACAGGGCTGTCACAGTCGTATAGTCCTGAGTCTGCCCTGTTCCACTTGTCCACATGTCCGTGGTTAAGTGGACAGTGGGTACAACTGCATTTTTTAGGACACTGAGGACACATTTTCTGACGTATCTGTACATTCTCGGTATCACCTGCCTAGTGAAGTGGAACCTAGATGGGATTTGATACTGGGGACACAGTACCTCAAACAATTCTCTAAGTCCCACTGAACTAATGGCGGATACCGGGTGCATGTCTAACACCAACATAGCTGTCAAGTCCTCAGTTATCCACTTTGCAAAAGGATGACTGCTGTCATATTTCATCTTCCTCACAAAGGACTGTTGGACAGTCAATTGCTTAGTTGAAGTAGTACAAGTGGTCTTCCGACTTCCCCTCTGGGATGACGATCGACTCCCAGCAGCAACAACAGTAGCAGCAGTGGCAGCAGGAGTACCACTCAAGGATCCTCCGGAGGAATCCAGGTTAAGAGAGGACTCCTCAGTCTTGCCAGTGACCATCGTTCCCAATGGCCTCAATAAAGAATTTGACGTTAAATGGTTCCTGTGATTCCATAAAATCTATAAAGTTGCTTCTTTTATAAGATATGTCAAAAGAATCCTCTTTTTTTCCCCTTTAAAGTAATCCACAGAAATTAATATTATTAGTCTGGGTGGAACATAGAACCTTCCCTATTTAAATTATGGAATATATTCTTTTTTTGCTAATTATAAGGTGAAACGCAAAACTCCAACCATTCTTTAAGGTAATGGAACGCATTACCATTATTGGTATGATAAATCCAGAAGTATGGGCAGGAAAGTTTTTTGTACAGAGGGACACTCCGTATTTGACGGAAATTTGGCCCATGGAACGCAAACGTCAGTTCCGGTCGGGCACCAATGGAACACATGGTGTCTAGGCCGGAAGTGATGGGTTGCGCAGATGTCTGGCGGGGAGTGTGATGCACCCAGGGTATGGGAATGGAAACTGTGTTCATTAATAACAGTATATGAAAAGTTCTGGTTAAGGCACTCCATGAGACGCCCCGTATTTAACGGAAGTGGGTTCCATGGAATGCAAACATCATTTCCGGTCGGACACCAATGGAACGCATGGTGTCTTGACCGGATTGTAGAAATGTGTTATGAAATAACTGATTATGACATATATATGATACATATGGACATGAATAAATAAAAATATATATTGATGGTTGGTCAGGAGAGATAATAATAATGATTTGGTAACAGTGTGTAAAATCGACACACAGGAAGTAATTAGGTCAACACCTTTTTTTATTCTTTTATTTTGTAAATAATTATTTTTTATGCTATTGGATGAAATTATGGACTATATTTGTATACAATGTTTTAATGTAACCTGAATTTTGTTACTAATTGGAGTGTGTACTATTGGGAGGTTGGGAATCACTTCCAGGTCACTTTTAGTATAAATAGGGATGCATGCAGATAGGGACCATACTGCCCTGAGAAAGAGTTAACAGTAACTCGAAACGCGTTGGCGGCAACTGGGTCCATCCATCTGCATCCATAAATTGAGAGGGACTTCCGTGATCAACTGCTGGTGAATAGCGTGGAGGGAGGAAGGAGGAATTCCGGAAACCTCCCATTTATTGCTTCTTCCATTTCTCCTTACCGGGAGCTTGGCACTGTACGGTTCCAATTTTTTATGTCAATCTGTATGATTGGATACATTGGAGAATATTGACAAGACTATATTTTACGTGTGTGTGAAATAAATCAACTTTTTAAGAAATTCTACACTATATGTATTTCTTTTTCTGTTTTTCACATACCATTTGGTGACGACTGTGCAAGTATATGTGTACAGAGAAGATCCCTACCTGTCAATTTAATGTGAATTGAAGACAATCCTTCAGCGGAGAAAGTGAACTCAGCCCACAGAAGTCATTGGACTCTTTGTTATTAATTTTTCATTTATTTATTTATTTCCATTTTATATTTTTATTGTTGTGTAGTGGAAGCGCCAGAAGTGTAATCTACCTCCAAAGCTTATTGTTTATATTGGTGGGTGGATTACACCAGATTACATTTAGGCAGCTAATTTCACTCAGCACCATTATCCTCTCCAAAATTTCCTATTTTTTGCCAGTGACATGGCCTGCAGGACTACTGACGTTCCTGACTGAGGAGGAAGTTGACGTTGAGGGAGTTGGTGGTGTGGCTTGCAGGAGCTTGGGTACAAGAGGAAGAAGGAATTCAGGTGCCAGTGGACTGCTGACGCTCTTACCCAAAGTTTCACAACTTGACACTGACTTCTGATGAATGCGCAGCAGGTGACGTATAAGGGAGGATGTTCCTAGGTGGTTAACATCCTTACCCCTACTTATTACAGATTGACAGAGGCAACACATGGCTTGACACCTGTTGTCCGGATTTGTGGCTTTTTTGGTATTTTGCCCAGGCATAACAATGGGCTTCTTCATCCCACGGACAACAGATGTCTCCCCCGGTGCCTGATTTAAACAAATCCTTAAGAAATATTATAGGGACCTAGGCCATAAACTAAAGGCAAGGAGATCTAGGGTAATATTCTCTGAAATATTACCTTTGCTACGCGCTAGTTCAGGGAGGCAGAGGGAGATCAGGGAGGTTAATGTGTGGCTTAAAGACTGGTGTAGGAAAGAGGGGTTTGTGTTCCTGGAACACTGGGCGGACTTCTCAGTCAGGCGCCATCTTTTTTGTCGTGATGGATTGCACCTGAATGAGGAGGGGGCAGCGGTGGTGGGGGGAAGGATGGTTAGAAGGTTGGAGGAGAAATCTAAACTTGGTGCCAGGGGGGAGGGACAAGAAAGAATTAGTGGGACAACTAGAGAGAGTAGAAAAAAAGGATGTATAAAGTATAATGGGGGAGGAGGAGGGAGGAGAAAAAAAGTCAGCGATGGTAAATTAAGGAAAACTCTACTTCCTAAGGAAACGACTACAACTAAACTTGCAGTCAAGGGAAGTAAAAAGCTTAAGTGTATGCTTGCAAATGCACGAAGCCTAACAAGTAAAATGGGGGAATTAGAAACAATTGCACTTAAGGACCAATATGATGTCATAGGAATTACAGAAACATGGTGGGACGATTCTCACGGGTGGGCAGCAAACATGGAGGGGTACACCCTCTTCAGGAGTGATAGGACTAATAAAAAAGGAGGGGGCATTTGTCTTTATGTTAAGCAATTCTTAAAGCCGTATGTAAAGATTATTTACGAGGGTACTGGAGATATCATGGAGCCATTATGGGTTGAGATTTCGAGTGGGGGTGAAGATTCAAAAAAGGTTTTAATAGGGACATGCTACAAACCACCAGATAGTGTGTCTGATGAATTACAACTCTTGCAGCAAATCGAAAAAGCAACAGGAATGGGGGAGGTCATTATCATAGGGGACTTTAATTACCTGGACATAAATTGGAACACCGTAACAGCAAATACAACTAGGGGAAACAGGTTCTTAAATACGCTAAAAGATCATTACTTGTCCCAGATAATTGAGGAACCAACTAGACATAGGTGTTACGCACACCAGTGCTGAGAAGAGTATACCGGTGTATGAACAGAGAGGGATGCAAAGCAAACGAACTCACAGACAGACTTGGGAGTATAACATAACATACACAGAAGGTGATGGAATAACTAATAAACACAAAGTGAACGAAAAAGCCCAAAGGCTCAGGAATTGGGTGTCTCCCTAGTGTCAGGAATGCTCAGATGGAATAGAACGGACAATGAGGCGAGATGTAGTGATTTAACATGTGGAGCACCCGAAATGATGTTGCTAAGAGCAACAGAAAGAACCCTAAAGGGTTACCAACGGGTGTGGAAATAAACTCCTTGGTCAGAGATAGAAATATAGACACAAGGAGAGTATCCACAATCCTAACCCCCACTTGCAGGGCACAGGTTCAGCTTACTGCCACTAAACTGACACCTGGACGCCCTGCACAGTGAGAGAGGATTAAGCAGGCAGGTCTGAGAGTACAGCCGCAAACCTGCTGGGTTCACAGAATAGCAAAAGAACCCCAGCAGGTTAAACAACTGACTCCAGTCTTACTGCTAGGTCCGGATTGGCAGAATGAAGTACCGAATCCCAAGGCCTATTTGCAGTAAGCAACAAGTAAATACAAAGTCACACAGTACTAGCTAACTCTCTGGAACTGACTAACAAACAAAGATTCAGCAGCATTTGCCTAGCCTGAGAGGATGGTTTATATAGCAGGTGCTGTCCACGCCCCACTCAGACCTCACAGACTGTGAGCACAAAACCAGCGCCAGATTCCCTGCCGTGCACAGAGCCTGTAACCACTGCACAGTAAAAACCCGGACCGGAGTATCAGCTGCGCTCAGGTTACTTCGCTAACACTTGCCTCCCAGTTGCCATGGCGACGTGGCAGCACAGAGCAGGAGATCCTAACAATAGGTCTATACTGGACCTAGTACTAACTAATAATATGGAGATCATATCAAATACTAAAGTAGGGGAGACCCTGTGAAATAGTGATCATAATATGATCACTTTCGATATCAGTTTCCAAAAACAACAATATAAGGGTCTAACTAAGACTTTAAACTTTAGAAAAGCTCATTTCGACTTGCTGAAACAAGCAATGAAGGACAGAAATTGGGAAATTGTGTTTCATGGTAAGAATACGGCTGAAATGTGGGATGTTTTTACAATTGAGCTCAATAAGTACACTCATTTGTTCATTCCCAAGGTTAACAAAAACAGGAGTAATAAATTCAAGCCAATGTGGCTTAATAAGAAGGTCAAGGAACAAATGGATAAAAAGAGGAGAGCTTTCAAAGCATTTAAGTCTGACGAGAAGGCGGAATCTTTCCAGTTCTACAGGGAATGTAATAAAAAATGCAAAAAAGAAATCAAAGCAGCCAAAATAGAAAACGAAAAACAAATAGCAAAGGAGAGCAAAACAAACCCCAAAAAGTTCTTTAAGTATATAAACAGTAAAAGGCTAAAAAATTAGAATATTGGACCACTAAAGGGCGAGCTAGATGTCTTGATTAATGACGATAGGGAAAAAGCAGATTTATTGAATAAATTATTTTCATCAGTATTCACGAGAGAGGACCGGTTGACGAGAGAAGTGCACAACATGAGCATTAATAGCAACCCTTTGCTAAGTACTTGGTTAAACGAGAAAGTGGTCTGAGAAAAATTAAGTAAAATTAAGATAAATAAATCTCCTGGGCTGGATGGATTACATCCCAGGGTTCTTATGGAACTAAACTCAGAGCTATCAAGGCCCCTATATTTGATTTTCAGTGAGTCAATTACATCAGGAATGATACCAAAAGACTGGTGTACAGCAGACGTAGTCCCAATATTTAAAAGGTAATTAAAATTCATCCCGGCAACTATAGACCGGTAAGTTTGACATCAATAGTGGGGAAAATATTTGAAGGAATATTAAGGGATAGTATACTAGAGTACTTAGATACCTCCAAGGTCATTAATAGGCACCAACATAATTTTATGAAGGACAGGTCATGCCAAACAAAGTGATTGACAATATTGATCAGGGTAAAGCAGTGGATGTGGTCTTTTTGGACTTTGCTAAGGACTTTGACACAGTGCCACATAAGAGACTAATTTTCAAATTGAGAGCTTGGGGTGAAAAACACTATTTGTACTTGGGATAGACTAACAAGGTTAAATTCGTTTACACTGGAAATGAGGAGGCTGAGTGAGGACATTATTAACATTTATAAATACATTAAGGGACAATACAAGGACTTATCAGACAATCTGTTTATCAAAAAAAAACGCTACACAGGACACGAGAACACCCCCTGAGGTTAGAAGAAGAAAAAATTCATACACAATGGAGGAAAGGGTTCTTCACAGTAAGAACAATAAAGATCTGGAATTCCCTACCAGAGGAGGTAGTAATGGTGGACTCACTAAATAAGTAAAAAAATGGATTAGATAAATTCCTAACTGATAGAAATATCCAGGGCTACAGCACCTAAGTGTTTTATAATTTAAAATACAGGTTGAACTCGATGGACATCTTGTCTTTTTTCAACCTCACCAACTATGTAATTAAGTAACATCACCATCAGAATCCTCATCGTCAGCTTCCACCTCAGCACCAGCAACACCCATATCCTCATCCTGGTGTACTTCAACAGTGACATCTTTAATTTGAATATCAGAAACTGGACTGTGGGTGCTCCTTCCAGCACTTGCAGGGGGCGTGCAAATGGTGGAAGGATCCATCTCTTCCCCGTCCAGTATTGGGAAGGTCAGGCATCGCAACCGCTGACACACTTGGACTCTCCTTGGGGATTTGTGATACCATCTTAGAACGCACAGTTCTTTTCTGTGCTTTTGCCAGCTTAACTCTTTTCATTTTTCTAGCGGGAGGATGAGTGCTTCCATCCTCATGTGAAGCTGAACCACTAGCCATGAACATAGGCCAGGGCCTCAGCCATTCCTTGCCACTCCGTGTCGTAAATGGCATATTGGCAAGCTTATGCTTCTCATCAGATGCTTTTAATTTAGATTTTTGGGTCATTTTACTGAACTTTTGTTTTTTGGATTTTACATGCTCTCTACTATGACATTGGGCATCGGCCTTGGCAGACAACGTTGATTACATTTCATCGTCTCTGCCATGAGTAGTGGCAGCAGCTCAGCACTAGGAGGAAGTGGTTCTTGATTTTCCCTATTTTATCCTCCAGATTTTTGTTCTCCATTATTTTTCTGGAGTTATATAACAATATGCATTACAGGAGAGCGTACCTCTAAACCACACAGGGCAAACCCTGTGAAAATTATTTGGATTAAATATTAATAACCCCTTTATTTGGAGTAAATAATATACAGCACAGGACAGCACCACTGAACTTATATGGCAGCACCACTGGACCGGATTTATACAGAATTATATGGATTTATATTGAATTATACGGCAGGATCACTGGAATTATACGGCAGGATCATTATAATTATACGGCAGGATCACTGGACTTACACAGCAGGATCACTGGATTTATACGGCAGTACCGCTGGACATATATGGCAGTATCAATGGACATATACAGCAGGATCACTGGATTTATATGCCAGTATCACTGGATTTATATTGCAGTACCGCTGGACATATACGGCAGTATCAATGGACATATACGCCAGGATCACTGGACTTTTATGGTAGGATCACTGGACTTATACGCCAGTACCACTGGAATTATATGGCAATATCACTGGAATTATACGGCAGGATCACTGTACTTATATGCCAGTACCACTGGAATTATACGTCAGGATCACTGGATTTATATGGCAGGATCACTGCAATCATACGGCAGGATCACTGGAATTATACAGCAGGATCACTGGATATATATGCCAGTACCACTGGAATTATATGGCAAGGTCACTGGACTTATACAGCAGGATCACTGCAATTATATGGCAGGATCAATGGAATTATACGCAAGTATAACTGGAATTATACGGCAGGATCACTGGACTGGATTTATATGCCAGTACAACTGTAATTATATGGCAGGATCACTGGAATTAAACGGCAGGATCACTGGACTTATACGCCAGTACCACTGGAATTATATGACAGGATCACTGCAATTATACGGCAGGATCACTGGAATTGTATGGCAGGATCACTGGACTTATACGCCAGTACCACTGGAATTATATGGCAGGATCACTGGAATTATACAGCAGGATCACTGGACATATATGTCAGGATCACTGCAATTATACAACAGGATCACTGGAATTATACGGCAGGATCACTGGATTTATAGGGCGGGATCACTGGATTTATAGGGTGGGATCACTGGAATTATACGGCAGGATCATTGGAATTATACGGCAGGATCACTGGATTTATACGTCAGGATCACTGGATTTATACGGCAGTACCGCTGGACATATACGGCAGTATCAATGGACATATACAGCAGGATCACTGGATTTATATGCCAGTACCACTGGATTTATACGGCAGCACCGGTGGACATATACGGCAGTACCGCTGGACATATACAGCAGAACTGTTTATAGCCGCCTCTTAGCAACGGAGATCATCGTTGGAAGTGATGCCATGCCGAGCCGTCGCGTAGCAACAACCTCTCCAGCAATATAGTGATACAGTGAAGAGTGGAAGTGACGTTACGTTTAGGAGGAATGCCTATAGTCGTGACCTGGCAACGGAAATTACCGGAAGTGACGTATCGCGGGTGAGAACGGAACAGCAATATGGACATAACAACAATATTTTTATCATACATGACTATAAGGGACAAGTTTATTATACCCTGTGAAGATTTATTGTATACAGGAATTGTTTTTATTCGGATAAAGTACTGCATTACGATAGGTTGCCATGGTAACATTGGAAAACAAATGGAGGGAGCCATGTTTTACACATATGAAAAGGTTTATTGTTGATTAGAGTTGTGATTGGTCAGTCTAGGAATAAAAGGGGCTAACTGTTAGGAGAGAGCACATCTGCCTTGAAAAAGGGCCTAGTAAGGCCTGAAACGCGTCGGCGCAGTTGGAGGTGACATCTTGCTGTCTGTAGGAGAGGTGATTGCCGCAAAACCCAGAACGCCATTTCCCGGGAGGCTGACTGGTATTTAAGACACTTGCTGCAACGAGGACTTTGTTTCCTCTGACCATCTGGTAATTATCCATTCTTACACTCAGTTTAGCTGTGCACCGGCTGCATGTGCTCTGGTTTTTATTGATGAGGAGACATGTTTTAGATGTTTTTTTATGAAAAAAATTGTGGTAAAAGAATAAAACTGTGTTACACGAGGTGCTCTCTACCACTTGTTTTTTATGACATTTGACGACTGGAAATCCTGATAAAAAGTGTCTGCTTATCCAAGAGGAAATCAGAGGTCTCTCTACATGCCTGAATTCAAGTACTGTTAAGGAATGTACCCCACTATCTAATATATGGGTGTTGCGTGATTTTGAACTCATACATTTGGTTATTGTTCAGTTTGTCACTTGGGTTTGGCGCCCAATTACTGTAACCACCTAATTTTACCTAGAAGTCTGTTTATTGGGGAGTAGGAGACACCCCTTTTTGGTGGACATGGTATAGGCTGCCATCTTTGCGCACTTAAGAGGTGCTCCATTTTTTCCTTTATATACGGCAGTATCAGTGGACATATACGGCAGGATCACTGGACTTTTACGGCAGGATCACTGGATTTATACGCCAGTACCACTGGAATTATATGGCAGGATCACTGGAATTGTACGGCAGGATCACTGGACTTATACGGCAGGATCACTGCAATTATACGGCAGGATCACTGCAATTATACAGCAGGATCACTGGAATTATACGCCAGTACCACTGGAATTATACATCAGGATCACTGGATTTATACGGCAGAATCACTGCAATTACACGGCAGGATCACTGGATTTATATGCCAGTACCACTGGAATTATATGGCAGGATCACTGGAATTATACGGCAGGATCACTGGAATTATAAGGCGGGATCACTGGAATTATATGGCAGGATCACTGGAATTATACGACAGGATCACTGGAATTATACGGCAGGATCACTGGAATTATACGGCAGGATCACTGGAATTATATGGCAGTACCACTGGATTTATACGCCAGTACCACTGGAATTATACGGCAGGATCACTGGAATAATACGGCAGCATCACTGGAATTATATGGCAGTACCACTGGATTTATACGCCAGTACCACTGGAATTATACGGCAGGATCACTGGAATAATACGGCAGGATCACTGGAATTATATGGCAGTACCACTGGATTTATACGCCAGTACCACTAGAATTATACGGCAGGATCACTGGAATAATACGCCAGTACCACTGGAATTATACGGCAGGATCACTGGAATTGTACGGCAGGATCACTGGACTTATACGGCAGGATCACTGCAATTATACGGCAGGATCACTGCAATTATACAGCAGGATCACAGGAATTATACGCCAGTACCACTGGAATTATACATCAGGATCACTGGATTTATACGGCAGAATCCCTGCAATTATACGGCAGGATCACTGGATTTATATGCCAGTACCACTGGAATTATATGGCAGGATCACTGGAATTATACGGTAGGATCACTGGATCTATACGGCAGGATCACTTCAATTATATGGCAGGATCACTGGAATTATACGACAGTACCAATGGAATTATACGGCAGGATCACTGGATTTATACGGCAGTATCGCTGGACATATACGCCAGTATCACTGGACTGGATTTATATGCCAGTACCAATGGAATTATACGGCAGGATCACTGGAATTATAAGGCTGAATCACTGGAATTATACGGCGGGATCACTGGAATTATACGGCAGGATCACTGGAATTATACGGCAGGATCACTGGAATTATACGGCAGGATCACTGGAATTATACAGCAGGATCACTGGATTTATATGCCAGTACCACTGGATTTATATGACAGTACCGCTGGACATATACGGCAGTATCAATGGACATATACGCCAGTACCACTGGAATTATACGGCTGGATCACTGGAATTATACGGCTGGATCACTGGATTTATACGGCAGGATCACTGAAATTATACGGCAAGATCACTTTACTTATACGCCATTACCACTGGAATTATACGGCAGGATCACTGGATTTATATGGCAGGATCACTGCAATCATACGGCAGGATCACTGGAATTATACGGCAGCATCACTGGATATATATGCCAGTGCCACTGGAATTATATGGCAGGATCACTGGATTTATACAGCAGGATCACTGCAATTCTATGGCAGGATCAATGAAATTATACGCCAGTATAACTGGAATTATACGGCAGGATCACTGGACTGGAGTTATATGCCAGTACCACTGTAATTATATGTCAGGATAACTGGATTTATACACTAGTACCACTGGAATTATACGGCAGGATCACTGGATTTATACGGCAGTACCGCTGGACATATACGGCAGTATCACTGGACTGGATTTATATGCCAGTACAACTGTAATTATACGGCAGGATCACTGGACTTATACACTAGTACCACTGGAATTATATGGCAGGATCACTGGAATTATACCGCAGGATCACTGGAATTATATGACAGGATCACTGCAATTATACGGCAGAATCATTGGACTTACACGCCAGTACCACTGGAATTATATGGCAGGATCACTGGAATTATACGGCAGGATCACTGGACATATATGTCAGGATCACTGCAATTATACAACAGGATCACTGGAATGATACGGCGGGATCACTGGATTTATACGGCGGAATCACTGGAATTATACGGCAGGATCATTGGAATTATATGGCAGGATCACTGGATTTTTACGTCAGGATCACTGGATTTATACGGCAGTACCGCTGGACATATACGGCAGTATCAATGGACATATATAGCAGGATCACTGGATTTATATGCCAGTACCACTGGATTTATACGGCAGCACCGCTGGACATATATGGCAGTACCGCTGGACATATACCGCAGTATCAATGGACATATACGGCAGGATCACTGGACTTTTACGGCAGGATCACTGGATTTATACGCCAGTACCACTGGAATTATACAGCAGGATCACTGGAATTGTACGGCAGGATCACTGGATTTATACGGCAGGATCACTGCAATTATACGTCAGGATCACTGCAATTATACGGCAAGATCACCGGATTTATACAACAGTACCACTGGAATTATACATCAGGATCACTGCAATTATACGGCAGGATCACTGGAATTATACGGCAGGATCACTTGATTTATATGCCAGTACCACTAGAATTATACGGCAGGATCACTGGAATTATATGGCAGTACCACTGGATTTATACGCCAGTACCACTGGAATTATACGGCAGGATCACTGGAATTATACGGCAGAATCACTGGAATTATATGGCAGTACCACTGGATTTATACGCCAGTACCACTGGAATTATACGGCAGGATCACTGGAATTATACAGCAGGATCACTGGATTTATATGCCAGTACCACTGGATTTATATGGCAGTACCGCTGGACATATACGGCAGTACCGCTGGACATATACGGCAGTATCAATGGACATATACGCCAGGATCACTGGACTTTTACGGCAGGATCACTGGATTTATACGCCAGTACCACTGGAATTATACGGCAGGATCACTGGAATTATACGGCTGGATCACTGGATTTATACGGCAGGATCACTGAAATTATACGGCAGGATCACTGTACTTATACACCAGTACCGCTGGAATTATACGTCAGGATTACTGGATTTATATGGCAGGATCACTGCAATCATACGGCAGGATCACTGGAATTATACGGCAGGATCACTGGATTTATACAGCAGGATCACTGCAATTATATGGCAGGATCAATGAAATTATACGCCAATATAACTGGAATTATATGGCAGGATCACTGGACTGGAGTTATATGCCAGTATCACTGTAATTATATGTCAGGATCACTGGACTTATACACTAGTACCACTGGAATTATACGGCAGGATCACTGGAATTATACAGCAGGATCACTGGATTTATATGCCAGTACCACTGGAATTATACGGCAGGATCACTGGATTTATACGGCAGGATCACTGCAATTATATGGCAGGATCACTGGAATTATACGAAAGTACCACTGGAATTATACGGCAGGATCACTGGATTTATACTACAGTACCACTGGACATATACGGCAGTATCACTGGACTGGATTTATATGCCAGTACAACTGTAATTATATGGCAGGATCACTGGATTTATACACTAGTACCACTGGAATTATATGTCAGGATCACTGGAATTATATGACAGGATCACTGCAATTATACGGCAGGATCACTGGAATTATATGGCAGGATCATTGGATTTACACGCCAGTACCACTGGAATTATATGGCAGGATCACTGGAATTATATGGCAGGATCACTGAACATATATGTCAGGATCACTGCAATTATACAACAGGATCACTGGAATGATACGGCAGGATCACTGGATTTATACGGCGGGATCACTGGAATTATACGGCAGGATCATTGGAATTATATGGCAGGATCACTGGATTTATACGTCAGGATAACTGGATTTATACGGCAGTATCAATGGACATATATAGCAGGATCACTGGATTTATATGCCAGTACCACTGGATTTATACGGCAGCACCGCTGGACATATATGGCAGTACCGCTGGACATATACGGCAGTATCAATTGACATATACGGCAGGATCACTGGACTTTTACAGCAGGATCACTGGATTTATACGCCAGTACCACTGGAATTATACAGCAGGATCACTGGAATTGTACGGCAGGATCACTGGATTTATACGGCAGGATCACTGCAATTATACATCAGGATCACTGCAATTATACGGCAAGATCACTGGATCTATACACCAGTACCACTGGAATTATACATCAGGATCACTGCAATTATACGGCAGGATCACTGGAATTATACGGCAGGATCACTGGATTTATAGGGCGGGATCACTGGATTTATAGGGTGGGATCACTGGAATTATACGGCAGGATCACTGGAATTATATGGCAGTACCACTGGATTTATACGCCAGTACCTCTGGAATTATACGTCAGGATCACTGGAATTATACGGCAGGATCACTGGAATTATATGGCAGTACCACTGGATTTATACGGCAGTACCACTGGAATTATACGGCAGGATCACTGGAATTATACAGCAGGATCACTGGATTTATATGCCAGTATCACTGGATTTATATGGCAGTACCGCTGGACATATACGGCAGTATCAATGGACATATACGCCAGGATCACTGAACTTTTACGGCAGGATCACTGGATTTATATGCCAGTACCACTGGAATTATACGGCAGGATCACAGGAATTATACGGCTGGATCACTGGATTTATACGGCAGGATCACTGAAATTATACGGCAGGATCACTGTACTTATACACCAGTACCACTGGAATTATACGTCAGGATCACTGGAATTATATGGCAGGATCATTGGATTTACACGCCAGTAGTACGACTGGAATTATATGGCAGGATCACTGGAATTATACGGCAGGATCACTGGACATATATGTCAGGATCACTGCAATTATACAACAGGATCACTGGAATTATACGGCGGGATCACTGTATTTATACGGCGGGATCACTGGATTTATAGGGCGGGATCACTGGAATTATACGGCAGGATCATTGGAATTATATGGCAGGATCACTGGATTTATACGTCAGGATTACTGGATTTATATGGCAGTACCGCTGGACATATACGGCAGTATCAATGGACATATATAGCAGGATCACTGGATTTATATGCCAGTACCACTGGATTTATACGGCAGCACCGCTGGACATATACGGCAGTACCGCTGGACATATACGGCAGTATCAATGGACATATACGGCAGGATCACTGGACTTTTATGGCAGGATCACTGGACTTATACGCCAGTACCACTGGAATTATACAGCAGGATCACTGGAATTGTACGGCAGGATCACTGGATTTATACGGCAGGATCACTGGATTTATATGGCAGGATCACTGCAATTATACGTCAGGATCACTGCAATTATACGGCAGGATCACTGGACTTATACACCAGTACCACTGGAATTATACATCAGGATCACTGGATTTATACGACAGGATCACTGCAATTATACGGCAGGATCACTGGAATTATACGGCAGGATCATTGGATTTATATGCCAGTACCACTGGAATTATACGGCAGGATCACTGAATTTATACGGCAGGATCACTGCAATTATATGGCAGGATCACTGGAATTATACGCCAGTACCACTGGAATTATTCACCAGTACCACTGGAATTATACGGCAGGATCACTGGATTTATACGGCAGTATCACTGGACTGGACTTATACGCCAGTACCAATGGAATTATACGGCAGGATCACTGGAATTATACGGCGGGATCACTGGATGTATACGCCAGTACCACTGGATTTGTACAGCAGTATCACCGGATTAATATGGCAGTACCGCTGCACATATATGGCAGTACCAATAGACATATATGGCAGTACCGCTGGACATATACGACAGTATCACTGGACTGGACTTATACGCCAGTACCACTGTAATTATAGGGCAGGATTACTGGATTTATACGCCAGTACCACTGGAATTATACGTCAGGATCACTGAAATTATACAGCAGGATCACTGGATTTATACGGCAGTACCGCTGGACATATACGGCAGTATCAATGAACATATACGGCAGGATCACTGGACATATACGGCAGTACCACTGGACATGTATGGCAGCACAGGGACACCACCACTGGACTGATGCAGGACAACACAGCACCACTGCAATGGACTGGACTTATACAGCAGGACTGAACATATGGCAGCAGAGGACACCACCACTGTGACTGGACTGATGCAGCACAATACACCACCACTGGACTGATGCAGCACAAGACACCCCCACTGGACTGATGCAGCACAACACAGCACCCCTGGACTGGACTTATACAGCAGCACTGGACATATGGCAGCAGAGGACACCATCACTGTGACTGGACTGATGCACCAAAAGGCACCGAGTGAAAATGGCGGCGACGCGCGGCTACTTATCTGGAATCCAAACCCCGCAAGAATCCGACAGCGGGATGATGACGTTTTGCCTCGTTCTGGTTTCCAAGTCAGGCTGGAAAACCCGAGCCTGATTCGGACCCGGGCTCGGGAGGTGAATTTCGGGGGGGTCGGTTCTCTGAGAACCGAACCCGCTCATCTCTAATGTATATATATGTGTGTGTGTATAGTTAGATGTACACACAAAATAATACTACAGACGTGTCTTCATACATCTTTTCTACAGTCATGTCAAACAGTCCTTCTTGGCACGCCAGGTCACGTGAGAATCTGCTAGCGTCGGGCATATTTTTTGCTAGTTTTTTGCTGAAAATACGTCTTAGTCACAATACAATGTGGGCGCACAATGATTAAGTTGATATACAGTGTGTGTGTCTGAGTCTCTAAATCTGTACATGAAGTTCTACCATGTAGCAGTAGCAGCGTTTTTCCACTACAAGTTCTGTTTTGCTCCATAAACAAGTGTAATGTATCATCAGCACTATCTCCTCGTGTGCTCTAATTGCATTGCATTGCGCATGAGATACATTTTCAGCAAAAAAAAGATACCTAACATTAGCAGAGTTACATAGGACCTAGCACTCACGCCAGGCATCTCGCACTGAAGCTGGATGTATGAGGACACAGCTGCAATAACATCTGTAGCCATTTTCTTTGGTTCTGTTGATGTATATATAGGCATGATCTGTCTAGCAGCCCCCGGGAATGCTGGGATATATAGGCTATGTTTCCTCCTATAAATTGCACAACTTAATCTTTTTTTAACGTTTTACCTGTCAGAGTTGATCTAGTTTTAGAGCACTGTTATTCTGTAGAAACCTTCCATGTTACTGCTTTATCATACTGTCAGAAATGACATCAAGAGCCCTTTTCTAGCTCACGTTATAGTGTGATAATTAAACATATTTTACATTTTGCATACAGCTTGTGAAGTAATGATGTTGGAAAGCTGACAGCTGCAAGTATCATTCAGAACAGTGCAGCGTACTTACGGCAGGAATCTTTGGAACCTTAATTGTGTGATTGTGGCTGTCACACATTACTTGGTCCAGCATTGCAGCATGCTGAATGTTTATGCATAATTTAGAAAGGCATATCTGTGAATGGTCATTTGCAGAGCTGAGTGTTCATTGGGGGTTTTGCTAAACTCAATGGTTTCAATTGCTTTAATTTTGTTAAATCACTATAAAAATGCAGCTCACATCCTCCCCATCTGCATCATGAATGAATCGTAGGTCCCACTGGAACTGTAGATCTTTAGGAAGCTGGTTTGAAATTGGGGAATATTAACTGTAGTGACGCGTGATCAGTGTTTGAAGAGAGGAATTTTAAGCTCTAAAGGGAATATAAAATACACATTTATCAGTTCTCACAAAGCTTCCAATGCACCTGGTTTGTCAAGGTACATATTTCTCAGTCTTTAAGAAGTAAATGAAACTGCTCTGCTTCAGTCCCGGCGTCATTACACGTACTTGGCTGTCACCCCACCCTCTGCGGCATCGCTTGCTGCATGGTGAATATTTAGGGTTCTAAAAATAGAAGCAGGCATTTCAGGAGAGCGCCAGGCTCTGTCCCTGAAGAATCTGACAATACCATGTACATCTCACTTACTCTAATGCTTTTCAGGTGACAATCAGAAAAGATTTCTGTTGTTATACTATGTACAATTACACCATGAGAACATGATTTGTTTAGAGTATTTATTTTAACCCCTGAACTAGAAAATAGTATTAATAATCACACAATATACTCAGGTTTTCTCGGTGTGGCTGTAACACCAAATTATCCTTATAAAACAGACATTTCCATGCAAAACAACATCGTTTTTGGAAGAATATCTTGAGTAAAACCTGATCTCTCTGCGTTTATACAATCCGGTGTGTTCCCTAACATTTTCCAGCACTGCTGAGCTCGCTCCCACTGGCAGTAATGCATCAGTGGCCGAATTGCTGCCTATCTGAAAAAAGATCAGAGATGAAATTTACTAAAGTGAAGTTTCGCAAAAACTGCACGCATTTGGCGGGGGATTAGGTAAAACCAGGACAGCCTGGACCTTTAGGAAGCCAGACCGGCTCCCTGCAGCAAACTCTGCCGTCCAGGGGTGTGCAGTCCAGAGGGAGGGGTGCCTGTGACAACTGTGACCGGGGAGGTGGGGACTCGGGAGGGAGAGATTACAGCCTTCCCATACGGTCTGGACCGTACTGGTTATTATCCCATCCCCGGACCTTATGTGGAGTCTGTCACTTACTCCCCGGTGACATCTGTCACAGACACCTCCCCCCCCCCCCCAGCCGGACGTGGATGAGTTAAGCTCCAGAATGGCAGAGCTTGTTGCAGGGAGGTGTTCCAGTTCGGTGTTCCGGTTTTTACCCAATCCGCGGGCAAGTTTCAAAATTTCAGGTCAAACCGAACATAAGGTTGCATGTCTTTAAACCATATACTTTGCAAAAGCATTGCAGATTTTTTTTAAATGACAAGTACATAAACCATGCAGTTTATGAACTTGCAATTTTCAAAACTGCATGTAAGAGATAAAAGCAGGGTTTGTTTTACATATGATTCTGGGGATCCGGTCTCTAGGTCGACAGTAACTAGGTCGATAGTAACTAGGTCGACCACTATTGGTCGACAATAACTAGTTCGACAAGTTCTATAGGTTGACAGGGTCTCTAGGCCGACATGGTCTAGGTCAAAAGGTTGACATGAGTTTTTCACAATTTTTTTCTTTTTTGAACTTTTTCATACTTAACGATCCACGCGGACTACGATTGGGAATAGCAACCTGTGCCGAGCGCAGCGGCAGCGGAGCAAGGCACCTTGCCCGAAGCAGGGCGAGCGAAGGTACACGGTGCACTAATTGGGGTTCCAATTGGTGTCACTGTACGGAGAAAACGACACCAAAAAAAACATAAAAACCTCATGTTGACCTTTTGACCTGTCGACCTAGACCATGTCAACCTAGAGACCCTGTCAACCTATTAAATGTCGACCAATAGTGGTCGACCTACTTACTGTTGACCTTCTATACCACACCTATGATTCTGATAGTTCAAACCGCATGCTGTTTCCTGTACTGTATGTGACCTTGCCTGTCATAGGGGGTAATTCAGACCTGATCGTAGCAGCAAATTTGTTAGCAGTTGTGCACTGCAGAGGGAGCAGATATAACATGGGCAGAGAGAGTTACATTTGGGTGGGGTGTGTTCAAACTGAAATCTAAATTGCAGTATAAAAATTAAAGCAGCCAGTATTTACTCTGCACAGAAACAATATAACTCACCCAAATCTAACTCTCTCTGCACATGTTAAATCTGCCACACCTGCAGTGCACATGGGGGGTCATTCCGAGTTGTTCGCTCGTTATTTTTTTGTCGCAACGGAGCGATTAGTCGCTAATGCGCATGCGCAATGTCCGCAATGCGACTGCGCCAAGTAAATTTGCTATGCAGTTAGGTATTTTACTCCCGGCATTACGAGGTTTTTTCTTCGTTCTGGTGATCGTAATGTGATTGACAGGAAGTGGGTGTTTCTGGGCGGAAACAGGCCGTTTTATGGGTGTGTGCGAAAAAACGCTACCGTTTCTAGGAAAAACGCGGGAGTGGCTGGAGAAACGGAGGAGTGTCTGGGCGAACGCTGGGTGTGTTTGTGACGTCAAACCAGGAACGAAACTGACTGAACTGATCGCAGATGCCGAGTAAGTGTGGAGCTACTCAGAAACTGCTAAGAAGTGTCTATTCGCAATTCTGCTAATCTTTCGTTCGCAATTTTGATAAGCTAAGATTCACTCCCAGTAGGCGGCGGCTTAGCGTGTGCAAAGCTGCTAAAAGCAGCTTGCGAGCGAACAACTCGGAATGACCCCCATGGTGTTGCCCAACTGCTAACACATTTGATGCTGCGATCAACTCAGAATTAGGCCCTTGGTTTTACCCAACTGCTAACAAATTTTCTGCTACGATCAGGTCTGAATTACCCCCACAGTGTGGAAAAAAAAGTACATTTTTCCACCCTTTTCTAACAGCACAGCATACTCATTTTTCACACCAATCCTGTAGGGGAGCCCAAAAAACGATTAGGTAACCTAATATATAAAGACTTGAACAAATAGCACCCCTGGCAGGTGGGTACTAGGGAAAAAAGGTTCAAATATAATGGCTGCTCTTGTGGCACTGCAAGTGCCAGAAGGCCCTAGTAAACCATTGTTAAATAAATAATATTGCCCCCATTATTTATCTAAATAATAGATAGTGCCATCGTTAGTTATGTTCTACTGTAGTACCCACGTTAGTTATATCATTCATTGTATTATCTCATTGTATATAATTTATTGTAGCACACTTTTTTAAAAATGTATTGTTATTGCTTTTTTCATTATAAAAAAATGAAGATGGCACCGATAATTTATAAGTAAAGAGGTTTCCCTAAGAATAAGTTATCTGTGATCTTCTGTTTTTGGTATGCTTGTGCACAGATGATATAATCCAGGGGTGGCCAACCAGTCAGAGGCAAAGAGCCAGAAAAGATCTGTAGTCAAGGGCAAGAGCCAATCTCATGCGCGTGTGCAAAAAATGGGGGCGTGGCCTAGTTTTCACAAAGTCACACTCCATTTTGTGCGCACACCTTTCGTTATGACATTTGTAGGAGTATGACCTTGTGTTATAACTCCGTTTTTAGTCATGTTGTACAGTGCCAAATACATATAATGCCCCAGTACAGTGCCATATACATATAATGCCCCAGTACAGTGCCATATACATATAAAAGTGTCAAAAAATGGGTGCCTCCACACTGCCAGACACATATGTCCCCACAGTGCCACATACACATATGTCCCCACAGTGCCAGATACATATATGCCTCACATTGCCAGATATACATTTCCCCCCAGTGCCAGATATGCCCCCAGTGCCAGATATACATGTCCCCACACAGTGCCAGCTCTGCCCCCAGTGCCAGATATACATGTCCCCACACAGTGCCAGCTCTGCCCCCAGTGCCAGATATACATTCCCCCCCCCCAGTGCCAGCTATGCTCCTGTGCCAGGTATGCCCCCAGTGCCAGATATATATGCCCCCAGTGCCAGCTATGCTCCTAGTGCCAGATATATATGTCCCCACACTGCCAGATATGCCCCCAGTGCCAGATATACATGTCCCCCAAGAGCCAGATATATATGTCCCCACAGTGACAGATATATATGTCCCCACAGTGCCAGCTATGCCCCCAATGCCAGTGACCCCACAGTGCCAGATACACATGTCTCCCCAGTGCCAACTATGACCCCAGTGCCAGGTATACATGTCCCCACAGTGCCAGCAATGCCCCTAGTGCCAGATATACATGACCGTCCATCCCCGTCCCCCCCCCCCCTTCCCCCGTGCTGCTCACCGCGCTGCTGCTTTCACTCTGTGAGGGGAGGAGAGCGCAGCGTGCGCGTCTCCTGACCCTCACTCTCCGGCGGCTGTGTCTCTTCAATTAGGCGCCGGTCCGTGAGCCAATCAAAGCTCGCGGTCCTGGCTCACGGACCGCCGCTGCAGAGTGAGGGGCAGGAAAGGCGCACGCTGCGCTCTCCTCCCCTCACAGAGTGACAACAGCGCAGTGAGCACGGGGGATGGGGGGGCCAGGGCAGCGGTGGCCAGGACCCGGCTGAGCCGCATGCGGCAGATGAAAGAGCCGCATGCGGCTCGAGAGCCGCGGGTTGGCCACTCCTGATATAATCAAACTGAACTGAGTCACTTATTAAGTCACTTGTGGCAGAGCCGGTTCTAGACCTTGTGTCGCCCAGAGCGAAAGTTTCCTTTGGCGTCCCCCTCTCCCCCCATAGGCAAACTAGGGTTAGTGCGCGCCGTAAGCACGCGTCAAAAATAGGGACGTGGCTTCATTGGGAAGGGGCGTGGCCACAGTTATGCACCCTGTAGCTGTGCCCCCAGTAGATTTGCTCCCTGCAGCTGTGCCCTCAATAGTTGTGTCCCCTGTTGCTGTACCCTCAGTAGGTTGTCCCCTGTAGTTTTGCCCTCTGTTGCTGTGCCCTCAGTAGTTGTGCCCTGTTGCTGTGCCCTCAGTAGATTTGCCCCCTATTGCTGTGCCCTCGGTAGATGTGCCCCCTGTTGCTGTGCCCTCAGTAGTTATGCCCCGTTTGTGTGCCCTCAGTAGATGTGCCCCCTGTTGCAGTGCCCTCAGTAGTTGTGCCCCCTGTTGCTGTGCCCTCAGTAGATGTGCCCCCTGTTGCAGTGCCCTCAGTAGATGTGCCCCTGTTGCTGTGCTCTCAGTAGATGTGCCCCCCGTTGCTGTGCCCTCAGTAGATGTGCCCCTGTTGCTGTGCTCTCAGTAGATGTGCCCCCTGTTGCAGTGCCCTCAGTAGTTGTGCCCCGTTGCTGTGCCCTCAGTAGATTTGTCCCCTATTGCTGTGCCCTCAGTAGATGTTCCCCCTGTTGCAGTGCCCTCAGTAGATGTGCCCCCTGTTGCTGTGCCCCCTGTTGCAGTGCCCTCAGTAGATGTGCCCCCTGTTGCTGTGCCCTCAGTAGATGTGCCCCCTGTTGTTGTGCCCTCAGTAGTTGTGCCCCGTTGCTGTGCCCTCAGTAGATTTGCCCCCTATTGCTGTGCTTTCAGTAGATGTGCCCCCTGTTGCTGTGCCCTCAGTAGTTGTGCCCCGTTTGTGTGCCCTCAGTAGATGTGCCCCCTGTTGCAGTGCCCTCAGTAGATGTGCCCCTGTTGCAGTGCCCTCAGTAGATGTGCCCCCTGTTGCAGTGCCCTCAGTAGATGTGCCCCCTGTTGCTGTGCCCTCAGTAGATGTGCCCCCTGTTGCAGTGCCCTCAGTAGTTGTGCCCCGTTGCTGTGCCCTCAGTAGATTTGCCCCCTATTGCTGTGCCCTCAGTAGATGTGCCCCCTGTTGCTGTGCCCTCAGTAGTTGTGGCCCGTTTGTGTGCCCTCAGTAGATGTGCCCCCTGTTGCTGTGCCCTCAGTAGATGTGCCCCCTGTTGCAGTGCCCTCAGGAGATGTGCCCCCTGTTGCAGTGCCCTCAGTAGATGTGCCCCCTGTTGCTGTGCCCTCAGTAGATGTGCCCCCTGTTGCAGTGCCCTCAGTAGATGTGCCCCCTGTTGCTGTGCCCCAGGTAGCTGCACTTACAATAAAAAAAAAAAAAATACTCACCAGCCCTGCTCCTGCTTTCCTCCATCTCCAGCCACCGCTCCTCGGATCTATGGGAGAGATGTCACGACGTCTCTCCCATAGCGCTGCACACAGACACTAGAGGTCAATTATGACCTCTAGCGTCTGACACCGCTCCCACAATGCCGTGCGGTGCGCAATGACGTCAGGCGCACGGCACCAGTGGGAAGGGATAGGCAGCAGTAGTGGTAAAAATAAAAAGCCCTACTGAACAACAAACCGCACAAGCTTTTTGTGATGCAAAATGAGTTACTCTTCGATGAGCCCCACCTAATTATTAGTCAGATGATCGATCAGGAAGCATCTTTTAAGCCGCATACACACTGGTAGATATGAACTAACGATATGAACAGTACGATATGATCAATATATCGTTCATATCGGCCAGTGTGTATGGATGAACGATGAACCGTGCAGGCACCCGCGGGTCATTCTCGTTCATCCATCATCTACCAAACATGAAGCTCAATGTTAACAATATCATTGAGCTGCATGTTCGGGGAGTGAGGGGGGTGATGTCACTGAACGATATCATACATCCATATCGTTCAGTGTATATGCACTGGCGATTTCCCCTAATTAGCAATCAGCGATATAGTGCTGATTGTTAACTAGCTGAGGTTGCCCAGTATGTACCAGGCTTTACACTGCTCAGTCAACCACAGATACAGATAAGAGGACACTCCTGATTGCAGTGGCGTAACTAGAAATTTTTCTCCCCCAAGCCAAAAAATTCTTCAGCGCCCCCCCCCCCATACCCCCTATAA
The DNA here is from genome assembly GCF_028390025.1 of Pseudophryne corroboree. Classification (NCBI taxonomy): domain Eukaryota; kingdom Metazoa; phylum Chordata; class Amphibia; order Anura; family Myobatrachidae; genus Pseudophryne; species Pseudophryne corroboree. The sequence continues at coordinate 886,909,844 of NC_086445.1, forward strand.
TTGGCACTAGTAAAGGGACAAATATGCGCGCGCCGCAGGCGTGTGCCGCCAAAAAGGGGGTGTGGCTTCATTGAAATGGGCGTGGCTTCGCTTAAAGGTGCGTGGCATTGCAGGAAAAGACTACCTTATACCCCAGTTTTACAACCTGCACGCCCAGACGTTAGACACCACAGGAAAGAAAAATAATCCTGATTCATGCCCCTTACATTATTTGTCATTTTTCCTCCTTATAGTAATGCCCAGTATACATTATTCCACATACTGCAATGGCCTTAGCCATTATGTCACACACAATAATGCACATGACACAATATGCACACACTGTAATGCCCCCGACACATTATGCCACACACCGTAATGCCTGTGACACATTATGACAGGAATCGCAATGCCCGTTATACATTATGCTACACACTGCAATGCCCCTGATACATTATAGCACATACAATGTCTGTGACACAGTATGACACACACCACAATGATCCTGAGACATTATACCACACACCGCAATGCCCGTGATATAGTATACAACACACCGTAATGCCTGACACATTATGACACACACCGCAATGTCCGTGATACATTATGTCACACACCGTAATGCCCATTACACATTAAGTTCTACAGTAAGGCTTCTAATTACTTTTAAATTACCTGCTCGTTGCCAGGGGTTTCATGCTCTTGGTTCCATGCACGGTGCCAGGGGTTTTCATGCTCAGGGTGTCATGCTCGTTGCCAGGGGTTTCATGCACTGGGTGTCATGCTCGTTGCCAGCGGTTTCATGCTCTTGGTTCCATGCACGGTGCCAGGGGTTTTCATGCTCAGGGTGTCATGCTCGTTGCCAGGGGTTTCATGCACTGGGTGTCATGCTCGTTGCCAGGGGTTTCATGCACTGGGTGTCATGCTCGTTGCCAGGGGTTTCATGCACTGGGTGTCATGCTCGTTGCTAGGGGGTAGTGCTTGTTGCTAGGGCCGTGCTCCCAGTGCCACATATGCCCCCAGTGCCAGATATTCCCTCACAGTGCCAGGTATATGCCCCCAGTGCCAGATATTCCCCCACAGTGCCAGGTACATGCCCCCAGTGCCAAATATACCCCCCCAGTGCCACATATGCCCCCTCAGTGCCTGCTCCCCCCAGTGCCAAATATCCCCCCACAGTGCCACATATGCCCCCTTAGTGCCTGTTCCCCCCTGTGCCAGATATTCCCCCACAGTGCCAGGTATATGCCCCCAGTGCCAGATATTCCCCCACAGTGCCAGGTATATGCCCCCAGTGCCAGATATTCCCCCACAGTGCCAGGTATATGCCCCCAGTGCCAGATATTCCCCCACAGTGCCAGGTATATGCACCCAGTGCCAGATATTCCCCCACAGTGCCTGCTCCACCCCCCCCCCCTCTCCCGCTCCTTTGTGTTGGAGGGACACGGAGCGCACAGCGCGCGCCTCTCCCGTGTCCCTCCTTGCTCTCCGGCCGGTATAATAAAGGAAGTGCCGGTTCGTGAGCCAATCAGAGCTCACGAACGGCACTTCCTTTATTAGACCGGCCGGAGAGCCAGGGAGGGACACAGGAGAGGCGCGCGCTGTGCGCTCCGTGTCCCTCCTTACAGCAGCGGAGGGAAGGAGACCGCAGATTGACATGCGGACGCTCGTCCGCATGTCAATCTGAGCAAAGTCAGTGGCGCCCCCGCAGCCCCTCGCCCCCAAGCCACCGCGAGGACTGCGGGGGCAGTAGTTACGCCACTGCCTGATTGGCTTTCTCACCTAGGCAGACTAAACCAGATTAAATAATCATGTCCCTGATACTCACTTGCGCATTGTTATTTAGATGTGACTCTGTTTCTCTTGATGCAGGTCCCGATTATTTTTCTGGAACCAGGCCAAATGTTGAGTATGCTGGGTTGAAAGATAATATAGATATTAGAACAGGTTTGCAGGATGACACTGGGTTAGTGCAGCAGGCACATTTAATAGTTGTACTAAATCCAGTCAGGAATGTATGAGGCATCACAGGTGGTGTATACATACTGTGGTGGTAGTGGAGTATGCACACACTGGCTAATATACCTGAGTGTGATAATCCAATAAGTGTATCTGATTAGGTTATGAGGAAAGTATAAGGTTTTTTCTCTTCTTTCTTTTCGGTTGGGTCTATTTATTATTACCTGTGGCTCTCTGATTTCTTTACAGCTCTTTATGATGTTCCGGAACCTGTTACGTGGATCATCACAGAATATATGAAAATAAACAAATCTATAACAATATGCAAATTGTGAAAGGCACTCAATTTGGTTCTATAAAAATGGCTGTAATAACACCAGTATTTCAACCGTAGAAGATATCAACAACTTTACTCCATCAAGATGTTTTTTTAAAACGAACAATTTTATTTAACTGGATTCTTCGATGACTGCCGAATTCCGCACCTGAATGAAGGTTAGTATTCTATATCGTGTACAACATAGATACATAACAGTTTAATTACAACATACTATCTTGACTATACTTATACGATAACCTGTTCTCAGTACTGTAATTTAACCGCTTTAAACCCACAGTTCAGCTATTTCTTCGTACGTTGGTGCACATATGTCTAGCAATCAAGTGGTTTTCCTTTTACTAACGATAAATTACAAGTATATCCGCAATATGTACTTAGGGGCCAGGATTCCCTTTCTTTTGCCTTTCTTCTAATCTTTTTCTTTAGCAGTTAGTTGAATTATATCCTTCCACTACGGAGGCTTCCTCTAGCCTGATAATACTCTGAAAGGAATATCTGCTACAATGTTCTGCACTACAGCAATTTCCAATCAAAACTGTAACAATATCCTATATCCTTGTTGTATCCTCCTTTATGGTATGACCATCAGGCTGTACTAGACTGCGTTTCAATTACTCTTTCCTTATCGCTGACTGTCATAGATGGCTCACTGACTTCAGTGTAGAGTTCTGTAGGAATTAGAGGTCTATATCGCAATAGCGTAAATTAATTATCTGCATACCCTGAGAGGGTACCGTAACGCTGTGTTACCTTGAGAAGTAGTTGTAGAGTCTATCTGTGGAGACGAGGGCAGCATTGAGTTAAGGAGCTCAATAACTCTGACTATAGACAGGCGGCTGGCTGGGAAAGTCACTCTGAGGGAGAGAGTGAGAAAGTTCTCTCTCAGCAGATTTCTATCAGGTATAGCTCTCTTTCTTTTACTGTGCTGAAATGAAGCCTTATGGGCTAAAGGTCTGTGGCTGATTGCTGTAATGTGAGGACACTTCTGGCCAGTTTTTGCTTATTATCTAATAAATGCTGCAGCTGTCTTAGGTAAGTGACGTGACCCTTCTGTATTTGGGGACCATACCTCCGCCTCCTGCCGTCCCACCGGCTGCTTTGACTGGCTGTATCTGTTAAGCCTCCGCCTCCGCCTTCTACCCTGGCCCGTCACTCACTGTTATGCCGCCTCCCTCCTTCCAGTTAGCGTCCCGCTGAAGATGTCCGCCAGCGACTCTCCTGACCTCCGCGTCGCTCCGTCCCGGCTCAGCCTGACTCCGGTCTGAGCGGTCTCGATCTGCTATGGAGAGCGGTGAGTCCTTTATTCGGATCCCCTGCGACCTCCTTCTCTACCCGGCTGTCAGCTCCGTCTCTAGCGCGGCAGCAGCGTTCTCACTCCCGGCTCCTCTTCTCCTCACCGCAGCACTCTGCGCTCGAGCTCCCCTCCTTCTTTTATCACCTTCAGGGTGAGGTGCCCGTATGTCTCCCGCCAGCGGCGCGGGCCAGTTCAATTCTCCCCGACACAGCCTCCAATGGGTCCTAGTGACCCCCAGATTCTCCAGTCTTGGAAATAAGAGAGGCTACACAAAAATCAGCATGTCTATAGTGGTCCAGGTGTATAGCTGACATCCCCCAGTGATACCAACCTAAATTAAATCAGTTCAGTCGCCAGTCCTGGGTATCACATACCTCCCCAGTAATTTGATGCGGATCCTTACGCATCTAAGAACCATGTACCCTACTTGACTAACAATTTCTGTTAACAACTATAAAAGTAATATACAAACATCTCTATACTCTACATATCTACTTTTACTACTGTTTATACTAGACATCTGCATCTATTTTCATTATTTAAATCATGTTACCACCAGAATTGCTCCATAAGAACTAGTTCTGGATTATGGGTTCAATGTGAGAACTCTATAACTGGTATCTAGCGGGCAACTTCCCTTTTGTGCTCCTTTCGGAGCATCTTAACACAGGAAGATCTGAATGTACGGGATCTGTATAATCTTCCGTTACGGTTTCAGTCACTTCCGGGAAAGGTACGGCTCCGAAGGTGCCAAGAATTGGCCAACAGAGACTCAGCATAGCCTCCGGGGATAGCATTTCGGTTGGAGTTTCCTCTGGAAATGGGAATGTCCTGCTTTCCATATCTGGCCATGCTGGACACAGTTTAAGTTGATCTCGATTGACTAGACTTGGTCGACTTCCATCTTCGCGACCAATACGGTATACCGCTATTTCGGGATTTGGTTGTGCTAGTATTTTATATGGGATTGGTTCCCATCGGGAATCTAATTTACTTCGTCGTTGATTGTTCTTTCTTAAGACTCAGCACCCAACTGGCAAGGGCCCAGCTTGCGCCGTAAGGTTATAATTGTGCTCTTGACGTTTTTTCACCATTTCTCCCTGTTGTTCGACTAGATCCTGAGCTGCCTTTAATCGACGTTGATGCTCTGTTACCCAATCTGAATTCCGTTAATAATAGCGGCCATTCTTGTCTTGCCTGTAAAGGAAGGACCCGTAACATCTGAATAAGTGTTTGATTAGTTCTTTCACACAGGCCATTCCCCTGGGGGTGATACGCTGTGGTTTGTAATTTTTTTACATCCATATAGGAGGCACAATTCTTGAAAGAGTCGAGATGTAAACGCCGGCCCTTGATCGGTTAAGATTTTTTCAGGAAAACCATACGGTCGTACAAAGGCCCTCCAGAAGATTTCAGCAGTAGTCTTTGCCATCATATCTTTTACTGGTAAAGCAATTGCGAACTTAGTGTAGTGGTCTACTATCATGAGGGCGTACTCGTATCCCAACTTGCTTCTCTCTAGTTTTACATGATCAATGGTGACCAATTCTAAAGGCTTGCTGCTGACAATGGGATGAAGTGGGGCCTTGTCTGTACACATGGCAGGTTTCCGTAGACTACAAGCATGACAGTTTCTGCACCACGCTTCCATATTCTGTCGTAAACCGACCCAATAGAAACGCTGTCTGAGATTCGCTTCCGTCTTCTGATGTCCGAAATGGCCTGATTGATCATGATAAGCCTGCAAGAGAATTGGTGCTCTGGGTATAGGGATCAGTACTTGGGTAACGGCCAGGTGAGTTTTAGGATTAACACTCCTTCGAACTATCAGATTTTGTTGTATTTCAAGCCGATCCCGCTGTCTCCATAACTTTACCAACTCAGGCGCAGAGGTTTGTCTTTCGGATTTGGTTAAGCCTTTCTTTTGCAATAATAATCCCTTTAGCTTCCGAAACAGTGGATATTGTTCCTGCCACTCTTGCCATTTACCTAAACTGACTTCTATTTGATAATAGGATTGGCTCGTCTTGGAGGCGGTGTTATTCTGTACCACTGTTCGCATATCAGTTTGGAAAGGAGGTAATTCTACCGACTCCCAGAGGTCCTCCACTTCGGATTCCTCTTGATCAGCTAACCGGGAGAGCGCATCCGCATTACGATGATTGTTTCCAGGTCGATAATGTATGGTGAATTGATAGTTAGCCAAACGTGCATACCATCGTTGCTCCAACGCTCCTAGTTTGGCAGTAGCTAAGTGGGCCAGAGGATTACAATCAGTGTAGGCTACAAACGGGGTGGCGGTAAGATAATCTTTAAATTTATCGGTAATGGCCCAGACCAGTGCTAGAAATTCTAATTTAAAAGCACTATAATTGGCATTGTTCCGTTCAGTCTTCCGGAGACCTCGGCTGGCGTACGCTATTACTTTTTCTTTGCCATCTTGTAACTGTGCGAGAACCGCACCGAGGCCTTGCTTACTTGCGTCTGTATATAAGATAAAGGGTTTGCTGTAATCTGGGTATGCCAAGAGGGGTGCTTGTATCAAAACTTTCTTTAAATGTTCGAATGCAGATTGTTGCCGAGACGTCCAAGTGACCAATAAACGTCTGCTTTGACTCTCTTGATGTATATCTCGAAGCACTTCATGTAAAGGAGCTGCTACCTTGGCGAAATCCTTGACAAAACGCCTATAATACCCTACGAATCCAAGAAATCGTCTGACATCTTTAACCGTTCGTGGAACAGACCAATCTTGCACTGCTCGAATTTTTTCGGGATCTGGGGCTACTCCTTCACAACTCACCAAATGTCCCAATTAATGAACCCTAGGTTTTAACAGGTGACATTTTGCCGGGTTTACCTTTAGCCCATACCTAGCTAATTGCTGGAAGACTTCCTGTAGATGTTGAAGGTGATCTTGATAGGACTTAGAAAAGATGATTATATCGTCCAAATACAATAACACCATCTCGAAATTCTTAGATCCCAGGCAATGCTCCATCACTCTTTGAAACGTTGCAGGCGCATTACACAATCCGAATGGCATTCGATTAAATTCATGGAGTCCCATAGGAGTAGTGAAGGCTGTTTTCTCCTTATCTTCTGGCGCCATCATGATCTGCCAATATCCACTAGTTAAATCCAGTGTTGAGAAATATTTGGCCGATTTCAAGGCTGCAAGCGATTCTTCAATCCTAGGTAGCGGATATGCGTCTCTATGGGTAATCTGATTCAATTTCCGGTAGTCGACACAAAAACGCAACTGTCCGTTCTTTTTTTTAACTAGCACTATAACTTTTTTTTTTAACTAGCACTATAACCCACGGGCTATGGCTTTCTTGAATGACGCCAGTAGACTTCATATCTTCGAGCATTTTCCTTACTGGTTGATACAATGCAGGAGCTAAAGGTCTATGCTTTTCCTTGATAGGGATAGCATTACCGGTCATAATGCGATGTCTTACAGTTGTGACTGTCCCAAAATCTAATGGTCCTTGACTAAAGGTTTGAGGGTTCTCTTTCACTATTTGGAGTGCACCTTGTCTATGTTCAGGAGGGGTGTCTTCATCGCCGATATGGATATCATTCCACCACTCTAGCTGGGTGGTATTTTCCTATTTTTCGACATGATTACTCTGATGGTGTGCTTCTGTTTGTACAGGCATCACATCCTGAAAACTAGTCCATGAAAGTGTAGCAATCGGTCGTTGTCGGTATAGTTTGATCATACGATTATGAGGATTCAGGATCCTGACGGGACCCTCCCTTTGGTAACGGTCACCAAACAATGGGCCACGACAATCTCATTCTCCTCACTCAGGCCACAGGGTTCAATAAGGGCCTCATAGCTGGTTCCTCTAGGACCACATCGGGTTTTGCCCCAGACTATTACTTCGGAGTTAGGAGGCACTTTGATGGGCTTACTGTCCGTAATCCGGACCTTCCCAATATGTCCGTTGCAATGCACAAATGCCTGATGACTTTGCAAAGTTTTAATAGTTTTCTGAAGGGCATCCTGATGGGTGGTCACAGTCTTAGGTAATTCTTGTTTCAGAATCGAAATCAATTCTTCAGGACAACTCTGTAATATATTTATCCCGAGAATCATAGGGATCGCATTAGGATCACTGGCATGTGTAATCAAGCATCCTTGTCGCGGGAGTTCGGTCTCTCCAATCTTTACATCGGCTTTCCAGTAGCCCACGCATGATATATTTGATCCATTACTGGCGATTAGTTGTAACCACGTTGGTGGAGGGGTCACAACTTGATGTTCTCCCCAATTTTGCAGAAAAGTAGAATGCTGCATAGTGGTTATCTGTGATCCAGTGTCTATCATTGCCATAATTTCCACTCCGTTAATAGATATTGGAATACGGGGGCATCGTCCTACATACTGAGACCACCATTCTTCAGATTTCTGATTTACTGCAGCATTTCCCCCCGAGGCTCGGTCTCCGGCCTCGGGGCATTGGAGTTTAAAGCCTCCTCTTGATCACAATTACGTGCGATGTGTCCAGGTTTTTGACATTGACGGCAAATCGGTCTGCCTTGTGAATCAAATTGATCAGTCGTTCTTCTTCCACCCATCCGAGGTGGGTCCACCAATCGTTTCTGGCTCTCCTGCACTCCCTTGGCCACCTGGCCTCGTTGAAATGGGCACCTTGCCTTTCAGCAAACTTCTGTACCTCTTTACACATTGTGGTCATTCCCGCTACAAGTTCCTCCATTTGATCCGTTAGAGCTCACATTGGTTCTGTGGCGGGTGTCTGAAAGCTCTGCCCGACAGTGTCTCTACCCCTCGGGTTGTTAACAAGATGCATGGAGCTATTTCTGTTAGATAACTGACTCTCCTGGTATCCTGGCATCTCCGGAAAACTAATTTCTTGGGCCACCTCGGTCCCCACCACCTTAATTGCGGCCTCTTTAAAATCTAGGAAGGTATGATCGGGTTTCTGCATTCTTAACAGTCTCAGTTGGGCTCTTACTGCTTCTTTATTTGCCCCTTCTATAAACTGGGAAACTAATGCTTCGTCGCTATTCTCAATTTCTCTCTCATCCACTGTCCGAATCGCTTTTAATGCCTCTTGAAGGCTCAGGGCGTAATCTCTAAGCGTTTCTCCCTGACGCTGCTTTCTAGCGTAGAATTTCATTTTCAGTTCTGAAATTGTATGAAGTTCAAACGTAGTAGCTAACCGTTGTAATATCTGTTCAATATTTTTTCTCTCTTCTGCCGGCCATGAAATAACTTCCCGTTGTGCAGATCCTTTCAGTTGTCCAATAAGTATCTCGACTTGTTGTCGCTCGCTTAATGGGTAGAGACGGAACATGGACTTCATTTTGTTTTTGAAGTCAGTCAAAGTATTTCCTTCGGCCTTCAGTCTATCTCCAAAGTAGGTTGGAAGCCATGGGGCCCCAAAATAGTACGGCAGGGTAATTGGGTTTATTTGCGCTATGCTAGGTGTTTCTGGTATCGGCTTACTAGGCTCTCCGCTGAATGCTCCAGCCGTCGTAGATTGCTCCTTGGACATTTTCTGTGGATATAGAGTTCCTTGCTTTACTTTATCGATCCTGTTCGTAGACGCCACAAAAGATTACTTGTGATAATCCAATAAGTGTATCTGATTAGGTTATGAGGTAAGTATAGGGTTTTTTCTCTTCTTTCTTTTCAGTTGGGTCTATTTATTATTACCTGTGGGTCTCTGATTTCTTTACAGCTCTTTATGATGTTCTGGAACCTGTTACGTGGCTCATCACAGAATATATGAAAATAAACAAATCCATAACAATATGCACCTTGTGAAAGGCACTCAATTTGGTTCTATAAAAATGGCTGTAATAACACCAGTATTTCAACCGTAGAAGATATCAACAACTTTACTCCATCAAGATGTTTTTTTAAAACAAACAATTTTATTTAACTGGATTCTTCGATGACTGCCAAATTCCGCACCTGAATGAAGGTTAGTATTCTATATCGTGTACAACATAGATACATAACAGTTTCATTACAACATACTATCTTGACTATACTTATACGATAACCTTTTCTGAGTACTGTAATTTAACCGCTTTAAACCCACAGTTCAGCTATTTCTTCGTACGTTGGTGCACATATGTCTAGCAATCAAGTGGTTTTCCTTTTACTAACGATAAATTACAAGTATATCCGCAATATGTACTTAGGGGCCAGGATTCCCTTTCTTTTGCCTTTCTTCTTATCTTTCTCTTTAGCAGTTAGTTGAATTATATCCTTCCACTACGGAGGCTTCCTCTAGCCTGATAATACTCTGAAAGGAATATCTGCTACAATGTTCTGCACTACAGCAATTTCCAATCAAAACTGTAACAATATCCTATATCCTTGTTGTATCCTCCTTTATGGTATGACCATCAGGCTGTACTAGACTGCGTTTCAATTACTCTTTCCTTATCGCTGACTGTCATAGATGGCTCACTGACTTCAGTGTAGAGTTCTGTAGGAATTAGAGGTCTATATCGCAATAGCGTAAATTAATTATCTGCATACCCTGAGAGGGTACCGTAACGCTGTGTTACCTTGAGAAGTAGTTGTAGAGTCTATCTGTGGAGACGAGGGCAGCATTGAGTTAAGGAGCTCAATAACTCTGACTATAGACAGGCGGCTGGCTGGGAAAGTCACTCTGAGGGAGAGAGTGAGAAAGTTCTCTCTCAGCAGATTTCTATCAGGTATAGCTCTCTTTCTTTTACTGTGCTGAAATGAAGCCTTATGGGCTAAAGGTCTGTGGCTGATTGCTGTAATGTGAGGACACTTCTGGACAGTTTTCGCTTATTATCTAATAAATGCTGCAGCTGTCTTAGGTAAGTGACGTGACCCTTCTGTATTTGGGGACAATACCTCCGCCTCCTGCCTCCTGCCGTCCCACCGGCTGCTTTGACTGGCTGTATCTGTTAAGCCTCCGCCTTCTACCCTGGCCCGTCACTCACTGTTATGCCGCCTCCCTCCTTCCAGTCAGCGTCCGCTGAAGATGTCCGCCAGCGACTCTCCTGACCTCCGCGTCGCTCCGTCCCGGCTCAGCCTGACTCCGGTCTGAGCGGTCTCGATCTGCTATGGAGAGCGGTGAGTCCTTTATTCGGATCCCCTGCGACCTCCTTCTCGACCCGGCTGTCAGCTCCGTCTCTAGCGCTGCAGCAGCGTTCTCACTCCCGGCTCCTCTTCTCCTCACCGCAGCACTCTGCGCTCGAGCTCCCCTCCTTCTTTTATCACCTTCAGGGTGAGGTGCCCGTATGTCTCCCGCCAGCGGCGCGGGCCAGTTCAATTCTCCCCGACACAGCCTCCAATGGGTCCTAGTGACCCCGAGTGACCTAAATTAAATCAGTTCAGTCGCCAGTCCTGGGTATCACATGAGTACAGCGGTGGTTGTCAGCGTCAGGGATGTGTTTGTGGTGCTGTCACTCATGGTGCAGGGGATTTGGGCGCAGGGCCCTGGGTGCTTCACTGTTCCTTAACCATGGACCCTGGATCTGGCAAGCAGGGTGCCTGGAACAGCATTCTGCAACTACTAGGTAAGCATAAAAAGAAATTGGCGCTAGAGAGCTGAATAGATTAAAATAAATACAACATTTTACTGATATTCTGTATAATCCTACTGTTGCAACATTCATTAAAAACATTGGGGGTAATTCCAAGTTGATCGCAGCAGGACATTTTTTAGCCGTTGGGCAAAACCATGTGCAGTGCAGGGGGGGCAGATATAACATGTGCAGAGAGAGTAAGATTTGGGTGGGTTATTTTGTTTCTGTGCAGGGTAAATACTGGCTGCTTTATTTTTACACAGCAATTTAGATTGCAGTTTAAACTCACCACACCCAAATCTAACTCTCTCTGCACATGTTAAATCTGCCTCCCCTGCAGTGCACATAGGGGGTCATTCCGAGTTGTTAGCTCATTGCCGATTTTCGCTATACTGCGATTAGTCGCTTACTGCGCATGCGCAAGGTTCGCAGAGTGCATGCGCTTAGTTATTTTACACAAAAGTTAGGTATTTTACTCACGGCATAGCGAAGCTTTTTCATCGCTGTGGTGGCCGTAGTGTGATTGACAGGAAGTGGGTGTTTCTGGGCGGAAACTGGCCGTTTTATGGGAGTGTGTGGAAAAACGCAGGCGTTCGAGTTCCAAAACGCGGGAGTGTCTGGAGAAACGGGGGAGTGGCTGGGCGAACGCTGGGTGTGTTTGTGACGTCAAACCAGGAACGAAAAGGACTGAGCTGGTTCGCAATGGCTGAGTAAGTCTGGAGCTATTCAGAAACTGCGGGGTAATCGTTACGAGAAAATTAGTGAAGCTTTCGTTCGCAATTCTGCTATGTTAAGATAAACTCCCAGTAGGCGGCGGCTTAGCGTGTGCAATGCTGCTAAAAGCAGCTAGCGATGGAACAACTCGGAATCACCCCCATGGTTTTGCCCAATTGCTAACAAAATGCCTGCTGCGATCAACTTGGAATTACCCCCATTGTTTTAGTAAGGGCATGATATAGCACTGCATTCAGTAAAAAGTTCCATATAAAGATATATAGAATTCTATATACCGTATCTTTATATGGAACTTTTTACTGAATGCAGTGCTATATCATGCCCTTACTAAATCTATGTTTTTAATAAATGTTGCAACAGTAGGATTATACAGAATATCAATAAAATTATGTTGTATTTATTTTAATCTATTCAGCTCTCTAGCGCCAATTTCTTTTTATGCTTACCTATTTGTGGGGACTAACTATCCCGATATTTATTAGGCAGCACCAGTGAAGGAGCTCATCATCAGCGCCATAAAAATTACTTAGTAATTTATTTCTTGCCATTCTGCAGCTACTATCATTTCTACAGTGCTGCCTGGAGCGTCCATTCTACACTCCCAGAACGCTGTCTGCACAGCCGCCCAGAGAATCCTGGCAGTGTCGTACTTGCATGGCCACTGGCTTCTGTAGTGCTGTCTCTCTCCAATATGAAGACTCTCCAAGACGCTACCTCCCACTATTGAGGATGGAGCTGAAACCGCGTGGTATATAACCAGGCATGCCCTGTAGCGCACAGGGTCTGAGGTTGCACCTCCAGCAGTCCAGGGTCCTAGTGCTGCTGAGACAGTGTAGGATGCACTTTCACACCGTTATTACTCGCCAAACTCCTAGAGCAAGATTACTCCACTATGCTATCTCCTACTCCTTTTAAATCTAGGCTCCAGAAAGTAAAAAAAAAATGTATGCAAAATCTATGGTTGTATAGGGCTACTCAGTCAATCTCCCATGACTTTGGACAAGCAATAACTACAATAATTTTGATCCATATATGTTTGTTATGAAACTCACCGTAGGATTGGTGAGATTTTGGCAAGTTACAGCAGCTCGATAGAAGTAACCGTCAAGTTGCATAGCACCTTCATACAGACTGCTTATTACATCTGGCGAGTTATGTAAACTCATCTAGGGTTTCAGTCAGATGAATTTCTTCTCAATGGAAATTTGCAATTTATTACATTTCCCCTATATTGTCCAAAAGTAGAGAACTACTTATTGATAAATTAATTTGTTACATGTCTGATTTTGTTAAGTCATAAAGGCACTTTATTTTTTACAGTGTAGACAGTGCAGATGTGTAGTGTGCAAGATGATACTGGACGTGTAAAGTATAAATGTTTATGTTCACTATTAATGGGCCCTAAATATACTACCTCACATTGAACATTGGTGGCAGATGCTCTAGACCAATGGCAAGAAGTTGTCATTGGTTGGGTCACAATGTTCACTGCTTCAGGTGATGACTGAAGTCATACAGCTGCAACTCGTGGCTGGAATCGAGAGGCATGAATGTAACTCTTTAGCATGAGACTTGGTTAGCAGTGAGAACTGCCTTTGGTATGAATTATCGGTAGTAAACCACTGAGTGGTTTTGTGCCAGACTTGTTACTGGCTGAAGCATAAGCTGGACTGGACTGGTTACCAGCTTAATTATAAAGTTGTACCGGACTAGTTACCGGCTGAAGCATAAGCTGGACTGGACTGGTTACCGGCTGAAGTATAAAGCTAGACCAGACTGGTTACCGGCTGAAGTATAAGCTAGACCGGACTGGTTACCGGCTGAAGTATAAAGCTGGACCGGACTAGTTATTGGCTGAAGCAGCTGGACCGGACTGGTTACCAGCTGAAGTACTGTATAAAGCTGGACCAGACTGGTTACCGGCTGAAGTATAAGCTAGACCAGACTGGTTACCGGCTGAAGTATAGCTGGACCGGACTGGTTACCAGCTGAAGTATAAGCTGGACCGGACTGGTTTCCGGCTGAAGTATAAAGCTGGACCAGACAGGTTACCCGCTGAGGATATGCTGCGCCTGATAGTGTCACACAGGTTCATATGCAGATACAGCCACAGAAGCAAAACAGGTTCACTTGTCACACTGACTAGTTGCACAGGCCCAGAATGCTGCAGCTGTACTTCCTTTAAAAAACCCTGCCGGGCTGTGATTGCCTGCAGGGTAACTGGCTGGCCGGACTAAGACTTAGGCTGAAGAAGCTGGAAATCATGAAATACAGACATGTTAGAGAAAATCATAGACTGCACACAGGCGCTTGAATAAACCTCAGGCACACGAATAGTTAACATTTGCTCTGAGAATACTGCTGCAATGTGGAATCTGTGCACTTGTGCAATCAGCCTGAGAAGGTGCTGCAGTTTGGAAACAAGTATGCACAGCCGATAATAGAGTCAGAGCATGTAATATGGAATTCAGGAACAAGGCTGAGTGAACTCTAGGATACTACAAGAAATCCTGGTCCACAGGACAGGAGACTGAGGTAAGACACAGGGCTGGTTACTACAACATATGAGAATCTAGGGCCAAATTTAGACCTGATCGCAAAACCAAACTTTTTCTCTAATGGACAAAACCATGTGCACTGCAGGTGGGGCAGATATAACATGTGCAGAGAGAGTTAGATTTGGGTGTGGTGTGTTCAAACTGAAATCGAAATTACAGTGTAAAAATAACGCAGCCAGTATTTACCCAGCACAGAAACAATATAACCCACCCAAATCTTACTCTCTCTGCACATGTTATATCTGCCACACCTGCAGTGCACATGGTTTTGTCCATTATAGATAGATTTTGCGATCAGGTCTGAATTAGGTCCCTAGTCAGGTTCATGACAGAAGTACACTGGGCACCCCTGGGCACCTCCTCATTCACATTACAAATTCGCATTTGCCTAGTTTGCCTATGCCTAGGGCCGACTCTGTAGATACCTGACCCTTAATACACCCAGGATACCCTCTGGACACGGGACCTTTTCAGGATACAGATACTGAATGTCCACTATGAACACCAAACCTCCTCTGGACACTGGCACTGAACAGAACACTGGAGCTGGCCCTAGGAAAAATGGTAGACACAATTCTCTGGAGTGGATACAACCACTCTTCCCTCTCTAGCACTTTCCATGTTTCTACACTGTCCCGACGTTCTGTCCTCCTGTGCTCAGCAACCTCTCTGTGACTGGTTCCTCCCACTCTCCTCTCTTTCCCTGTGCCATGCATGCAGGGGAATGTAGTCAGAATCAACTACTGTAGGGTCAGCCAGTAGTGACAGAAAGTTTAACCATTGTCCAGCTGTTTGTCCCTAGGGATTGTGCACTTTGAAATGTGATTGGTAGACAATTAGGCACCCTGGCACAAATTGAAATGCACTACAATCTTACAATTTGTGTAGTTCGTAAATAAGCTTTAATGCGTTTTAATTAAAATAAATATATTTTCATTGTTCATCATCATTTTAGAAACATGAAGCAAGTGAGGGCCACAATATATTATTGTAAACCCCCATCTACCAGCTAATTTCAGATGATCAACCCCACTCTACAGAATATCTAGTCTATCTTTAAATGAATGTGAAACGTTAATGAGTTTGTCTCATCATCAGTCATTATCAATAGAAGTCTAAATACCAAAGAGTTTGATGGCAATGACAATTTCCCTTTGTTACAGTTATCTGAACTCTGGTTTTCTATTACTTTATAATTTTTGTCTTTAGGGTTTCTCTATTTAATTGAATTTCTCAGTGCTCATTGAAGCTACAAATACAGTAGAGAATCAGAGGTTATTCACAAGACATTACAGATCAAGGTAATGTCTTTTTTTATCCACTACATTCGCTGTACCACAAATCCAAAGAATATTTAACATATGTATCAGGGCACTTGATACTTAATTAATTTGTGACCACAATAATAAACAATGTTAAAACACAACTTTAGAAATTTTTGAAAGTGTATACATTTAGCCATAATTTCTATTCATTAAATTCCAGATTTGGACAGTGCTATCCACATGCCAGAAAATATGTATTTATAATTTGTTTGAATAATGTAACTGTTAAATAAATACAGTGAAAACATTTTATATTTTTATGTATTTTTTAACATACAACATAGAATTATGTTGCTTTATTACAATAGGTCCTCAGTGTCACAGCACGTCGGAGCCCAGGGTGTTATAATGTGTCATAGTGATAGATAGTAGCTAATAATGATAGTCATTTACAAAGGACATTTGAGACTGCTAGTTTGGATCAGATAGTACTGTACACTAAAACAGGGGTGGTCTTCAGTATGCCAACTGACGGGATCCCGGCGCACAGTATACCGGCGCCGGGATCCCGACAGCCGGCATACCGACACTTATACTCCTTCGTGGGGGTCCACGACCCCCCTGGAGGGAGAATAAAATAGTGTGGCGTGCGTAGCGCGCCACCGTGCCCGTAGCGTAGCGTGGCGAGCGCAGCGAGCATGCAAGGGGCTCATTTGCGCTCGCCACACTGTCGGTAAGCCGGCGGTCGGGCTCCCGGCGCCGGTATGCTGGTCGCCGGGAGCCCGACCGCCGGCACACCATAGTGAACCCCTAAAACAGAAAGGTGGAGAATACTTCAGTTATGCTTATCTGAAAAATCAACTGCAAAAGGGGAAATGATGAGCTGTCACTTCTGACGCAAGCTTGTCTGCTGTCTACATAATTTATATTGAACTGTGGCAGGGCCGGATTAAGGGAGGGGCGACAGGGGTGGTCGTCCCAGGGCCCCCATACCCGCATACACAAGTATTTAAGTGGAGATTTCCTCCTCCAGCAGCTGAGTAGTCCCGTCGTCGAGGAGGTTATCCATGTTGAGCGAGACTTGCAGGATGGTGAGGGATAATCCTGCGGGACAGTGTGCAGGATGCGGCAGCAGGGATGTGCAGTCAGGGGAGACAGTGCCTCCCCTGTCATAATGATTACAATAATAAAAAGAAGATATTTATAGCACAGATTCTGTGATAAATATCTTATTTTATTATTGTAATCATTTTCCCCCTGTGTATATGGCTGTGTGTGAGGGTGGGAGGCAGCGTGAGAGGTGCCTCCCACTGCTAGCACTAAAAGTTCGGGCAGCGGGGGGGGGGGGGGCGGGCAGCGGGAAGGGCGACGCAATGGGCTGTGAAAGCCATTGAAAATGCATGGGAAAGCGGCACCTTTACTGGTGCCTCAATGACATGGGCGTGCATTCGGCCCGATGAATGCACGCCCCTGTCAGTCCCCCAGATGTGATTGGCCCAGTGGATCCTGTGCTGGATCCACTGTCCAATCAGTAGCGAGCTGCATACTAATCCCCCCCGCCATGGGCTGTGTGGGCGCCCGCAGCAGCCGGCGTCGCTGACTGACACTAGAGGTCATAATTGACCCCTAGTGTCAGTGCGGCACTACTATGGGAGAGACCTCATAACGGGGGCACAGCTACAGGGGTCACAACTATTGGGGGCACTGCTAAAGGGGGCACAGTGTCTGGGGGCACAACTACTGGGGGGCAAATTTGCTGGGGGCACAGCTACAGAGGGGCACAAGTACAAGGGGATAACTGTGGCCAAGTCCCTTCCCTATGAAGAAGCCACGCCCTGGGTACCACAAGGTCTAGAACCGGCCCTATGTCCAATCACACACAGGGGGCGCTGGAGGCGGAAGTGTCTGTGCTAACGTCCTCCCGTGTCAGTGAGTGCATAATATTCATTCATCTCTCTCTCTCTCTCTCTCTCTCTCTCTCTCTCTCTCTCTCTCTCTCTCTCTCTCTCTCTCTCTCTCTCCTCCTGGGGATTACTTTGTTTGTAAGTATAATTTTCATTTTTGCAGGTACCGGCCCTATTGGATTCTACATGGACAAGTGGACGTGATTGGCGTGGGATGTAGGTAAGTAATCTCTCTCTCATTTTTACAGGTACCCCTATTGGATTCTACATGGACAAGTGGACGTGACCTGCGTGGGATGTAGGACAGTATGTGTGAGCTTGTTAAGTGTGTTTAGTTTTGTTGCACCACACCCACAGAGCTAGTTTGAGGGCTCTGCCGTTGTAGTTAGTATAGGGGTGTGACACTAGGTTAGAGTTAGGCCTTGCACGGCTGTTTGCTTGTTTGTTTGCCTCCTTACAGGGACCTGTAAGAGAAGAAGACGTTCGCAGTGTGGAACTGACGGTGAGTAGCATCTGTGTGCATTTGTCCCTTGTCTGTCCCCGAGCGCTGGAATCGGGATTGCTCACGGACGTGAGAATCCCCTTCATCACACTACGTGCGAGAGCGCGAGTGTGTGAAATCTGGGTGGCTGAGGCTTTGTGCCAGTGATGACCTTTCACCCAACCGGTGAAGGTCGCTGTCACCCCTGGGGTATCCCCTCTTCCGGTGGAAGAAGGGTTGATACCCCCCTTAAGGTAGATTATTTTCTCCTCAGCTCGGTCGTCGGTCAGCTCCGAGAGGGAATCGCCGTGTCCGGATCCGACTGAAGATTGCCAGGTCCGTTGAAGGTTCCGGTACCTGAAGGTGAGAGAGAGTGGCACCCGGTGAGTACCGAAACTACACCTGCACGGCAGCAGGCACCACCACACGCACCGCCGCACCTCTTACACATGACTCACAGTGGAAGGAGCTGCTGAGCATGTGCAGCAGCAGCAGCTCCTGTGCTTAACTAACTCTGTCAGAATCTCCTTCTTTTCTCTTAAATTGGTTAGTGCTGTGTGTGTGTGTTTCTGTAGATATGCTGTTTGTTTCTTTGTAGGTATGTAGTGTGTGTGTGTGTGTGTATGCCTGGTGTGTGTGTGTGTGTGTGTGTGTGTTTCTGTAGATATGCTGTTTGTTTGTTTGTAGGTATGTAGTGTGTGTGTGTGTGTGTGTGTATGCCTGGTGTGTGTGTGTGTGTGTGTGTGTGTGTGTGTGTGTGTGTGTGTGTGTGTGTGTGTCTCTGTAGATATGCTGTTTGTTTGTACCTTCTGAGGAAACCGGCAGAGTCCAAGCCGGAGAAACGCGTCAAGGAGTTGAGACACAGTATTATAAAGCCGCAAGAATCATACAGCATCGGATCCTGGACTCTTATATTCAGCTGCATGTGAGATCGGCCAGTGTTCCTAGAAGTGCCTCATCGTCACTATTTCCAACTTGTCTTGTCATCATTTCCTTCAGTGCCGTCCGGTCCTTGTGCTATAGGACCCGGCACCAACGTTAGCATCCAGCGCCGCTGTAGCCGCTTCATCCTTGTGCCATAGGATACGGCTCTATACATCACACCGTGGTGAGAAATATTTATCATCTTGATAACGGCAGAGGGGTGTTACAAATACGTGTTAAGGAACTATTCACCATTCTACAGTTGGATAAATTGTGTGTGCTATCACATGAATAATTTCACCTTCAATGAGGCAATCTAGAACACTTCAGGCACTTGTCCATAATAACAGTGATTCAGCTGAATTAACAATATTCTTGGATATTTAAGGAACGATACATAATTTGGATATTTCTCATTTTTTGATATACCGGATAAATTATCCAAATAAATCCAACAAGGGACTATCTTCATAATCATTTTCATTAATAGGTTATGGTATGAGCAACTGTTCCTATTCACCTAACAATTGGCTTATTAGTACTATTCTCATAGCTAAATATATGCTGTTTTTTAAACAATAAATTGTTTTTAATTTTATATGTTTGCGCTCTCTATTATAGTTATTTATAATTTTAGGTTTACTAGGTATAACAGAATACCATCTGAGAGCAGCATTTATAAATTATTAATTAAATTAGAGTGGTCACATTTCTAAAGCGCCTGTATGTATTTCCTGATTAGGAATTTTTTCTACAACGGCAGAGCCCTCAAACTAGCTCTGTGGGTGTGGTGCAACAAAACTAAACACACTTAACAAGCTCACACTTTGCCCCGCACGGTAACAACATACATCACGATACACAGTGCAAGCAACTACCATGGTGCTATCCCTTTAGGTACCCGACTCAGAACATCCGGTAGTGGGGGCCGCACAGCTCACCCACCTCCCGTACTCTCTTCTCAGGGGCTCAGGCCGAGCGGGCCTGCCTGCCTAAACACCTTGGGGTGAATTGGGCCTAGTGCCCAGTGCCACCTCTATTCACTTTGGGGAAACCGCTTATTTATTGGGCCTAGCGCCCCCTAGTTGCGCACGGACCCGAGGCCCGACCTTACCCACGGGCCTAGTGCCTGCCTAACTCGTCCCTCGTTGGGTGACCTGGGCCTGGTGCCCAGGGTCACCTTATGTTACCCTAATTGGCCAAAATACACTAGGGCCTAATGCCCTCTAATGCCCCACAGGCCTATTGCCTGATGTGCCCCCGGGCCTAGTGCCCGCCTACTGCGCAGGGAGAGGGTGGCTTGGGCCTAATGCCCAAACCACCGAACCAAATAATGACCCCCAAACTCCTATCTGCGCTCGGGCCTATTGCCCGTCCGTGCCCACGGGCCTAATGCCCGAACACCCGGTGGTCTAGGGAGGAATGGGAGGGGGGCACCTTACAAGGGCCTACCTTGGTGGAGAAGGCTGCAGTGGGGAACTGCACAGCTCCATTGCTTCCCACCACTGCAGCGCTTCTCAATCCGGGATGGCCTCTTCTGCCGCTGGCCCGTCCTGGCCAGCGGCGCCGCCGTCGCTTCGCCGCGTCCAGCCGCCGCTGGACATCTCCTTCCCCGAGCCTGGAGTCTTCTTGCCTCTTCCGCGGCCACCCGAGCTCTTCAGCGCTCTTCCGCGCGCCCTCCGTCTTCGGCTCCCGCCCGGCGTCTTCAGCGCTCTTCTGCGCGCTTCTCGACCTCTTCGGCTCCCGCCCGGCATCTGACGTCAGATGCCGGGGGCAGGGCCTGTGACGCAGCGAGCGCCGATTGGCTCGCCGCGCCCGCTTCTGATTGGCCGGCGCCCCGCGAGCCGCGGTTGGCTCGTGGACGGCGCCGGATTCGAAAAGCCGCGGGCGGCGCTACTGATTGGCGGCCAGAACGGCGCCAAGTTTAAAGCGCCACCGCCGCGCCGCTACTCGCCGCTGCCGACAGCCTGGTGCAGGGAAACATCCGATCCCTGCACCAGACACCCGCCGCCGCACACCCAGCGCTGGGGACAGACAAGCTGCCCCAGCGCTGTCCACCCTCGTGCTCTGCAGGGGACACTGTTGTAGTGATGTGCCCTGGGACACAGGGCACATCTCCACATTTCCCCCCCCCTTTTTTCCTTTGTAGTCCCTACAAAGGTCTCCACGATGTTCATCGTCCGCGGGTGAGGGAATTCCGAGGTCCCTCCGGCGAGGTTGTGTTCGAGGGTCCAGCCCGGACAGATCGTGACCCCACATCCTTCCACCTCCAGCTCCAGGTTCCTCTTCTTACCTCCTGACCTCCATCGGCGGATCCTCTGGGGAAGTGGCATCTCCTCACGGTCGCTCGACGTGGCCCACCAAGGGGAATCTTCCTCCACGGGGACAACAGTCACCCACTCTTGACCTCCGATATCGTCTGTGGCTTCGTCCCTGTCTTCAGGGTGTGGTACCGACCACCACCCAACAGCGGAATCCTCCGGGGCATCCGTTTCCTCCCGGGCAACAACCACCATCTGGCGCATCTCCTCGTGGGGCATCTCCAAAGGTCCCATGTCTTCCTCTGGAACGGGTCTTCCCACGGCATCACGATCCTCTCCCCGTACCTCCGTCCATTTCGGCACTTCCGGCAGGTATTCTTGCTCCAGGACTATCTCCTCCTCTTCACGGAAGGCATTCAACTGGGAGCACGACTCCACCCGATCCTGCCAGTCACTCTCGTCGGCGCTTCCGATGCCTGAGTCATCCTCCATCTGCTCTTGGAGGGATTCGTCGGCGGACATCTCACCGTAGTCCGAGTCCTCCTCCACAGACACCTGGACTAGGGGATTATTTTCCTCCTCAGCGTTCTTGGTCCCTTCCGCTGGCATCTTTACTTCTTCAGCGTACTCCTTCGCTTCCGCTGGCATCTTCACTTCCTCAGCGTACTTCTCTTCCGCTGGCATCTCTAGGTACCCAGGACACACCTGTTCCGCACGTCCTGGTCGTGGATGGTTCCATCGCGGGGAGATTCCGGACGTCCCCGTCACTGGGTCTTCACGCTTTTCTTCGCAGCGTGGTCTCTTCACCTCCCAGTCGTCCACCTCCGCCTTATGCGGGAAAGGATTCTGCCTTACTGGGGTCGCTTTCTTGGGACAGAGTAGGTCCGCGGCATCTTCCCAGGGGCACTCACTGGCCGCATGTCCTGGTCGCCGACACTTCCAACAAGGGAGGGCCACTGCCACCTTCTCCAAGACGGGTTCCTTGGCCACCTCCTTCACCGAGGGATCTACACCCGTTGGTTCCGGCTCAGAGGAAATGGGCACCTGCGAACTACCTTCAAGCAGGGTCTTCCGCTCCATTTCCCTGGTTTCCCCCTCCCATCTCTGGGCACGACCATCCGCAATCATCCGGTCTTCATTCCACGGACAATCGGGAAGCTCATGTCCTCTCGCCTCGCAGAGCGCACACACGGGCTCTGCAGCCACCAGGTTCCGAAGTTGCTGACGAGACTCTGTCATCTGCTTCACTGTGGCCTTGTAATCCGTCCTGTCTTCAGTCCATGGACACTCCGGGAGTCTATGTCGGGGATCTCCACAGCTTTCACACTGGAAATCAACCTCGTCTTGGCTCCACTCTTCATCCCAGGGACAACGGTTATGCTCATGCCCGTAGTTTCCGCAGAGCAAACACCAGGACTCCTTCTTCGCTTGGCCCTTCTGACGTCTTCGGTCCGCTTCCTGGACCACCTTCTTTGGGGACGTCTCTCGCCAAGTACACTCGCCGGCAAAGTGCCCCGTTTGCCGACATTTCTTGCAGGCCGTCACAGCGGCCTTCTTGCGCCCCTTCTCCCGGCGCTCTTCCTTTTCACGCTGGACCGACCGCGGCACCATCTTCAGGAGGTCTGCCCCAGACACCGTCACCCAGTCGCTCTGGTCCGCACACATCCGGGGGTGAGTCTGTTCCAGAGCCGTCTGCAGGGAGGTCTTCTTGGTGGCGTTCCACATCGTGTCCGTGATCCTGTATCCTTGATCCTGCCGACTACGCCAAAATGTAAGAGGTGCGGCGGTGCGTGTGGTGGTGCCTGCTACCGTGCAGGTGTAGTTTCGGTACTCACCGGGCGCCGCTCTCTCTCACTTCAGGTACCGGAACCTTCAACGGACCTGGCAATCTTCAGTCGGATCCGGACACGGCAATTCCCTCTCGGAGCTGACCGACGACCGAGCTGAGGAGAAAATAGTCTACCTTAAGGGGAGTATCAACCCTTCTTCCACCGGAAGAGGGGATACCCCAGGGGTGACAGCGACCTTCACCGGTTGGGTGAAAGGTCATCACTGGCACAAAGCCTCAGCCACCCAGATTTCACACACTCGCGCTCTCGCACGTAGTGTGATGAAGGGGATTCTCACGTCCGTGAGCAATCCCGATTCCGGCGCTCGGGGACAGACAAGGGACAAACGCACACAGATGCTACTCACCGTCAGTTCCGCACTGCGAATGTCTTCTTCTCTTACAGGTCCCTGTAAGGAGGCAAACAAACAAGCAAACAGCCATGCAGGGCCTAACTCTAACCTAGTGTCACACCCCTATACTAACTACAACGGCAGAGCCCTCAAACTAGCTCTGTGGGTGTGGTGCAACAAAACTAAACACACTTACAGTAACAAGCTCACACTTTGCCCCGCACGGTAACAACATACATCACGATACACATTGCAAGCAACTACCACGGTGCTATCCCTTTAGGTACCCGACTCAGAACACCCGGTAGTGGGGGCCGCACAGCTCACCCACCTCCCGTACTCTCTTCTCAGGGGCTCAGGCCGAGCGGGCCTGCCTGCCTAAACACCTTGGGGTGAATTGGGCCTAGTGCCAAGTGCCACCTCTATTCACTTTGGGGGAACCGCTTATTTATTGGGCCTAGCGCCCCCTAGTTGCGCACGGACCCGAGGCCCGATCTTACCCACGGGCCTAGTGCCCGCCTAACTCGTCCCTCGTTGGGTGACCTGGGCCTGGTGCCCAGGGTCACCTTATGTTACCCTAATTGGCCAAAATACACTAGGGCCTAATGCCCTCTAATGCCCCACAGGCCTATTGCCTGATGTGCCCCCGGGCCTAGTGCCCGCCTACTGCGCAGGGAGAGGGTGGCTTGGGCCTAATGCCAAAACCACCGAACCAAATAATGACCCCCAAACTTCTATCTGCGATCGGGCCTATTGCCCATCCGTGCGCACGGGCCTAATGCCCGAACACCCGGTGGTCTAGGGAGGAATGGGAGGGGGGCACCTTACAAGGGCCTACCTTGGTGGAGAAGGCTGCAGTGGGGAACTGCACAGCTCCATTGCTTCCCACCACTGCAGCGATTCTCAATCCGGGATGGCCTCTTCTGCCGCTGGCCCGTCCTGGCCAGCGGCGCTGCCGTCGCTTCGCCGCGTCCAGCCGCTGCTGGACATCTCCTTCCCCGAGCCTGGAGTCTTCTGGCCTCTTCCGCGGCCACCTGAGCTCTTCAGCGCTCTTCCGCGCGCCCTCCGTCTTCGGCTCCCGCCCGGCGTCTTCAGCGCTCTTCCGCGCGCTTCTCGACCTCTTCGGCTCCCGCCCGGCATCTGACGTCAGGTGCCGGGGGCGGGGCCTGTGACGCGGCGAGTGCCGATTGGCTCGCCGCGCCCGCTTCTGATTGGCCGGCGCCCCGCGAGCCGCGGTTGGCTCGCGGACGGCGCCGGATTCGAAAAGCCGCGGGCGGCGCTTCTGATTGGCGGCCAGAACAGCGCCAAGTTTAAAGCGCCGACGACGACGACAGCCTGGTGCAGGGAAACATCCGATCCCTGCACCAGAAACCCGCCGCTGCACACCCAGCGCTGGGGACAGACAAGCTGCCCCAGCGCTGTCCACCCTCGCGCTCTGCAGGGGACACAGATCCCTTGCACACTGTTGTAGTGATGTGCCCTGGGACACAGGGCACATCTCCACACATGTGTCCAGTACAGAGAGCTCTGCTGATCAGAGCTCTCTGTGAGGAGAGTTCTCGGCAGCTCTTTAGTGCCTGTGGGTGGTCCCGCCGGGTGCAGAGACGGAGACAAGGCTGTCTCCGTCTCTAAAACAGTTTGCTGAACTTCATTAAAAAAAATTAAAAAAACATGCAAAACTGCCAGTGCTTCACGGCAGGCATGGGGGGCCCTTAAATTTGGGGGGCCCAGGGTAATGTGTCCCCAGGGCTACCCCCTTAATCCGGCTCTGCTCGTGGGCTTGCTCCGCTTCGCTCGCCACCGGGTTACTAAAGGTAGTAGTTGGTGGCGTGGATAGTAAAGGAACTATCCCGCTGGTCTAGCTCCTCCCCCTGCTGACGTGGCTCCTCCCCCTGATGTCATAGGTTCTTTAGGCCACTTGAACCTAGCATCTACCCTGGGTTTAGCTGGACACTGCACTAGCTGCGGCGGCCATATTATCAGCTATGGGTACTTGGAGTCCGCAGGCTCTTCATCCTCAGTCACCCTCAGTGGTGATGCACATAAAGTGGGCTAATAACATGGCCACCATTTGGCTTTAGTCACATGGCAACCATTTATGCGCTTTAAGATTTTTAGTCTGTCTAATCTTATTTATTCCACCATTCATGGCTGCCAAAGACTTTATATTTGCCTAACAAAAAATGTATGCTAAGACCGGCCCTGCACGGCTGCTGCTCTGTGGACAGTCTCGGTGGGGTGGTGGTGTGTGTGTGTGTGTATATCTGTCTGTGTGTGTGTGTGTGTGTGTGTGTGTGTGTGTGTGTGTGTGTGTGTTGCGGGAGGGAGTGGTGCGGTGCTTATAGGCAATTTTACCTGGGGGTCTTAATCCGGCCCTGATCTGTAGTGTGGATGGCGGCTACAATGTCTCAATGGTGATACATAGCATGTGCCACAATGGGGCGCTATGGACTGATGGGTGGGGTTGATATCCTACTTAGGTTTTATTACCACTAGGGAGTGGGAGTAATGCCACTGGGCATTCATTTCCAGGGCAGATGGCACTGCCAATTGGGGGTAATGTAATAAAAGGGACATATGGATACGGGAAGTGTGTTAATCTAGGGCAGTACGGATGGTGTAATGGTTAGCATTATTGCCTCACAGCACTGAAGTCATGGGTTCGATTCCCACCATGGCTCTAACTGGGCGGAGTTTGTACATTCTCCCCGTACTTGCGTGGGTTTCCTCTGGGTACTTCGGTTTCCTCCCACAATCCAAAAATATACTGGTAGGTTAATTGGCTCCCAACAAAAATGAACCCTAGCGTGAATGTGTCTGTGTGTACATGTGGTTGGGAATATAGATTGTAAGCTCCACTGGGACAGGGACGGATGTGAATGGGCAAATATTCTCTGTAAAATGTCACGCTCGGCGTAAGTTGGGGTTCCAACAACCGAGTTTTGGCTGAAGCAGTAGCTGTACCTGTGAGGAGAGTAAATGAGGTGGCTGAATGAAATTCCTCATCATGGGGTGGAAGCCAAACTAAGTGTTAAAGTTGGCCGGAGGGCGTAAAGAAAAGGAGGACTTCGTAGGAAGATAACTGTAGTTTTAATGAATAATCAGGCTGTACACAAATATTGGAGCAATTGAAGAAACTGGAAGAATTAGAGTCTATGGTTAAATGACTTGAAGAGTGAAGCTG
This sequence comes from Pseudophryne corroboree, assembly GCF_028390025.1. Lineage (NCBI taxonomy): Eukaryota > Metazoa > Chordata > Amphibia > Anura > Myobatrachidae > Pseudophryne > Pseudophryne corroboree. The sequence continues at coordinate 886,936,463 of NC_086445.1, forward strand.
AAGAACTCCGGTAAAGAAGAACTGAAGACTGTGTTTTATGATTAAAAGACGAGGCTGAAGAACTTGGACTTTGAAGAAATGAAGACTGTGGTTTGTGATTGAAAGATGAAGCTGAAGAACTTGGACTATGAAGAAATGAGGACTGTGGTTTGTGATTGAAAGACGAAGCTGAAGAACTTGGACTTTGAAGAAATGAAGACATCTGCGGGAACCGCCGTTAGCCCCTGGAGCTCCTCTCCGACCTGGGACCCCGTGAGCGCTTCCACGAGTGGCAGCGGACTTAGACAGCAGGACTGCAGCAGCGTTTAGGTAACTGATGGGTGAGAGCGACCAGGACCAGGGAACCAGAAGTAACCTGGGAGCACAGAGCTGGAGAACCTTTCACAAGGAGATAACATGAACAGTGGCACTCTCCCTCTGAGCCAGCCCCCTTTTGTAAGGTGAGAACATGCAGGATTGGCTGGACATAGATTGGGAACTTCATTGGTAATACTCTGGTCTCCAACATGGCTGCCCCCAGCACAGGAGACATACTTAGCTGTTATGACACAGCTTTAGCCAGCTTCTGTCTCTGACACACTATACTGTGTCACCACTAGAGGACCTTACCGCAGCGATCCCCACCGCAGCGCCCGGCTCTCCAGACCCTCGGCCCCCGGCCCTTGGCAGCCGCACATCTGTCCAGAAGGACCCGCCGCAGCCGTGCCAACCAGCGGGATGGTAAGTCGCGGTGGCACCCGCCGGAGGTAAGGCTCCTGAGCCTGACACAAAAGCGCTGCGGAATATGTGTGTGCTATATAAATAACTGGTAATAAAAATAAGAATTTACTTACCGATAATTCTATTTCTCGCAGTCCGTAGTGGATGCTGGGGACTCCGTAAGGACCATGGGGAATAGCGGCTCCGCAGGAGACTGGGCACATCTAAAGAAAGCTTTAGGACTAACTGGTGTGCACTGGCTCCTCCCCCTATGACCCTCCTCCAAGCCTCAGTTAGGAAACTGTGCCCGGACGAGCGTACACAATAAGGAAGGATTTTGAATCCCGGGTAAGACTCATACCAGCCACACCAATCACACCGTATAACTTGTGATCTGAACCCAGTTAACAGTATGATAACAGAGGAGCCTCTGAAAAGATGGCTCCCAACAATAATAACCCGATTTTTGTAACAATAACTATGTACAAGTATTGCAGACAATCCGCACTTGGGATGGGCGCCCAGCATCCACTACGGACTACGAGAAATAGAATTATCGGTAAGTAAATTCTTATTTTCTCTAACGTCCTAAGTGGATGCTGGGGACTCCGTAAGGACCATGGGGATTATACCAAAGCTCCCAAACGGGCGGGAGAGTGCGGATGACTCTGCAGCACCGAATGAGAGAACTCCAGGTCCTCCTCAGCCAGGGTATCAAATTTGTAGAATTTAGCAAACGTGTTTGCCCCTGACCAAGTAGCTGCTCGGCAAAGTTGTAAAGCCGAGACCCCTCGGGCAGCCGCCCAAGATGAGCCCACTTTCCTTGTGGAACGGGCTTTTACAGATTTTAGCTGTGGCAGGCCTGCCACAGAATGTGCAAGCTGAATTGTACTACAAATCCAACGAGCAATAGTCTGCTTAGAAGCAGGAGCACCCAGCATGTTGGGTGCATACAGGATAAACAGCGAGTCAGATTTCCTTACTCCAGCCGTCCTGGAACATATTTTCAGGGCCCTGACAACATCCAGCAACTTGGATTCCTCCAAGTCCCTAGTAGCCGCAGGCACCACAATAGGTTGGTTCAGGTGAAAACACTGGAACCACCTTAGGGAGAAACTGAGGACGAGTCCTCAATTCCGCCCTGTCCGAATGGAAAATCAGATAAGGGCTTTTACAGGATAAAGCCGCCAATCCTGACACGCGCCTGGCCCAGGCCAGGGCCAACAGCATGACCACTTTCCATGTGAGATATTTTAACTCCACAGATTTAAGTGGTTCAAACCAATGTGACTTTTGGAACCCAAACTACATTGAGATCCCAAATTGCCACTGGAGGCACAAAAGGAGGCTGTATATGCAGTACCCCTTTTACAAACGTCTAAACTTCAGGGACTGAAGCTAGTTCTTTTTTGGAAGAAAATTGACAGGGCCGAAATCTGAACCTTAATGGACCCCAATTTCAGGCCCATAGACACTCCTGTTTGCAGGAAATGTAGGAAACGACCCAGTTGAATTTCCTCCGTCGGGCCTTACTGGCCTCGCACTACGCAACATATTTTCGCCAATTGCGGTGATAATGTTTTTGCGGTTACATCCTTCCTGGCTTTTGATCAGGATAGGGATGACTTCATCCGGAATGCCTTTTTTCCTTCAGGATCCGGTGTTCAACCGCCATGCCGTCAAACGCAGCCGCGGTAAGTCTTGGAACAGACAGGGTCCTTGCTGGAGCAGGTCCCTTCTTAGAGGTAGAGGCCACAGATCCTCCGTGAGCCTCTCTTGAAGTTCCGGTTACCAAGTCCTTTTTGGCCCATCCGGAGTCACGAATATAGTGCTTACTCCTCTCCATCTTATCAATCTCAGTACCTTGGGTATGAGAGGCAGAGGAGGGAACACATACACTGACTGGTACACCCACGGTGTTACCAGAGCGTCTACAACTATTGCCTGAGGGTCTCTTGACCTGGCGCAATACCTGTCGAGTTTTTTAATCATGTGGACGACTTCTGGGTGAAGTCCCCACTCTCCCGGGTGGAGGTCGTGCTGAGGAAGTCTGCTTCCCAGTTGTCCACTCCCGGAATGAATACTGTTGACAGTGCTATTACATGATTTTCCGCCCAGTGGAGAATCCTTGCAGCTTCTGCCATTGCCCTCCTGCTTCTTGTGCCACCCTGTCTGTTTACGTGGGTGACTGCCATGATGTTGTCCGACTGGATCAACACCGGCTGACCTTGAAGCAGAGGTCTCGCTAAGCTTAGAGCATTGTAAATGGCCCTTAGCTTCAGGATATTTATGTGAAGTGATGTATCCAGGCTTGACCCTAAGCCCTGGATATTCCTTCCCTGTGTGACTGCTCCCCAGCCTCGCAGGCTGGCATCCGTGGTCACCAGGACCCAGTCCTGAATGCCGAATCTGCGGCCCTCTAGAAGATGAGCACTCTGCAACCACCACAGGATGGATACCCTTGTCCTTGGTGACAGGGTTATCCGCTGATGCATCTGAAAATGCGACCCGGACCATTTGTCCAGTAGGTTCCACTGGAAAGTTCTTGCGTGGAATCTAACGAATGGGATTGCTTCGTAGGAAGCCACCATTTTTTCCCAGAACCCTTGTGCATTGATGCACTGAGACTTGGTTCGGTTTTAGGAGGTTCCTGATTAGCTCGGATAACTCCCTGGCTTTCTCTTCCGGGAGAAACACCTTTTTTCTGTCTGGACTGTGTCCAGGATCATCCCTAGGAAACAGAAGACAAGTCGTCGGAACCAGCTGCGATTTTGGAATATTGAGAACCCAATCGTGCTGCCGCAACACTACCTGAGATAGTGCTACACCGACCTCCAACTGTTCCCTGGATCTTACCCTTATCAGGGAATCGTCCAAGTAAGGGATAACTAAAATTTCCTTCCTTCGAAGGGATATCATTTCGTCCATTACCTTGGTAAAGACCCGGGGTGCCGTGGACCATCCCTACGGCAGCGTCTGAACTGATAGTGACAGTTCAGTACCATAACCTGAGGTACCCTTGGTGAGAAGGGTAAATTTTGACATGAAGGTAAGCATCCTTGATGTCCCGAGACATCATGTAGTCCCCTTCTTCCAGGTTCGCAATCACTGCTCTGAGTGACTCAATCTTGAATTTGAACCTCTGTATGTAAGTGTTCAAAGATTTTAGATTTTAGAATCGGTCTCACCGAGCCGTCTGGCTTCGGTACCACAATAGTGTGGAATAATACCCCGTTCCCTGTTGCAGGAGGGGTACCTTGATTATCACCTGCTGGGAATACAGCTTGTGAATGGCTTCCAAAACTGCCTCCCTGTCAGAGGGAGACGTCGGTAAAGTCGACTTTTGGAAACGGCGAGGGGGAGACGTCTCAAATTCCAATATGTACCCCTGAGATATTACCTGAAGGATCCAGGGGTCTACTTGCGAGTGAGCCCACTGCGCACTGAAATTCATTGAGAACGGGCCCCCACCGTGCCTGAGCTTGTAAAGCCCTAGCGTCATACTGAGGGCTTGGCAGAGGCGGGAAAGGGTTTCTGTTCCTGGGAACTGGCTGATCTCTGCAGCCTTTTTCCTCTCCCTCTGTCACGAGCAGAAAAGAGGAACCTTTTGTCCGCTTGCCAACAAAAGACTGCGCCTGATAATACGGCGTCTTATTTTGAGAGGCGACCTGGGGTACAAACGTGGATTTCCCAGCTGTTGCCGTGGCCACCAGGTCTAAAAGACCGACCCCAAATGTCCCCTTTCAAAGGTAATACTTCCAAATGCCGTTTGGAATCCGCATCACCTGACCATTTTACTGGTAGAATTGGACAACGCACTTATACTTGATGCCAGTCGGCAATTATTCCGCTGTGCATCATGCATATATAGAAATGCATCTTTTAAATGCTCTATAGGCAATAATATACTATCCTTATCTAGGATATCAATATTTCCAGTCAGGGAATCCGACCATGCCAACCCAGCACTGCACCTCCAGGCTGAGGCGATAGCTGGTCGCAGTATAACACCAGTATGTGTGTAAACACCTTTTTTGGATACCCTCCTGCTTTCTATCAGCAGGATCCTTAAGGGCGGCCATCTCATGAGAGGGTAGAGCCCTTGTTCTTACAAGCGTGTGAGCGCCTTATCCCCCCTAGGGGGTGTTTCCCAATGCATCCTAACCTCTGGCGGGAAAGGGTATGCAGCCAATACTTTTTAAGAAATTATTAATTGTTATCGGGGGGAAACCCACGCATCATCACACACCTCATTTTATTTCTCAGATTCAGGAAAACTACAGGTAGTTTTTCCCTCACCGAACATAATACCCCTTTTTTGGTGGTATTCGTATTATCAGAAATGTATAAAAACATTTTCCATTGTCTCAATCATGTAACGTGTGGTCCTACTGGAAATCACGGTTGTCTCTTCACCGTCGACACAGGAGTCAGTATCCGTGTCTGTATCTGCCATCTGAGGTAACGGCCGCTTTAGAGCCCCTGACGGCCTATGAGACGTCTGGACAGGCACAAGCTGAGTAGCCGGCTGTCTCATGTCAACCACTGTTTTTATATAGAGCTGACACTGTCACGTAATTTTCAACAGTACATCCACTCAGGTGTCGACCCCCTAGGGGGTGACATCACTGTTACAGACACTCTGCTCCGTCTCCACATAATTTTTCTCCTCATACATGTCGACACAAACGTACCGACACACAGCACACACACAGGGAATGCTCTGATAGAGGACAGGACCCCACTAGCCCTTTGGGGAGACAGAGGGAGAGTATGCCAACACACACCAGAGCGCTATATATATACAGGGATAACCTTATATAAGTGTTTTTCCCCTTATAGCTGCTGTATGTTTTAATACTGCGCCTAATTAGTGCCCCCCTCTCTTTTTTTAACCCTTTCTGTCTGCAGGGAAGAGCCAGGGAGCTTCCCTCCAACTGAGCTGTGAGGGAAAATGGCGCCAGTGTGCTGAGGAGATAGGCTCCGCCCCCTTTTCGGCGGCCTTATCTCCCGGTTTTTTGTATATTCTGGCAGGGGTTAAATGCATCCATATAGCCCAGGAGCTATATGTGATGCATTTTTTTGCCATGTAAGGTATTTCTGTAATGTTTTATTGCGTCTCAGGGCGCCCCCCCCCCCCCCAGCGCCCTGCACCCTCAGTGACCGGAGTATGAAGTGTGCTGAGAGCAATGGCGCACAGCTGCAGTGCTGTGCGCTACCTTATTGAAGACAGGAACGTCTTCTGCCGCCGATTTTTCCGGACCTCTTCGCTCTTCTGGCTCTGTAAGGGGGCCGGCGGCGCGGCTCTCGGACCCATCCAGGCTGGACCTGTGATCGTCCCTCTGGAGCTAATGTCCAGTAGTCAAGAAGCCCAATCCACTCTGCACGCAGGTGAGTTCGCTTCTTCTCCCCTTAGTCCCTCGATGCAGTGAGCCTGTTGCCAGCAGGACTCACTGAAAATAACAAACCTAAACTAAAACTTTCACTAAGAAGCTCAGGAGAGCCCCTAGTGTGCACCCTTCTCGTCGGGCACAGAAATCTAACTGAGGCTTGGAGGAGGGTCATAGGGGGAGGAGCCAGTGCACACCAGTTAGTCCTAAAGCTTTCTTTAGATGTGCCCAGTCTCCTGCGGAGCCGCTATTCCCCATGGTCCTTACGGAGTCCCCAGCATCCACTTAGGACGTTAGAGAAATAATAATTAATAATTTTAGCTAAGCTGTATCCACCATGGAGAGGAAAATTAGAAAAAGATGCAAATACAAAATGAAAGTTTTTATTAAACTCAAATCAATACTGTACATACAGTACAGTACAGTACATCAGATGTCTTCCCCTTTAAAAGATGACATTTAATTATGCTTTATTTCTGTGGAGCAAATCCAAAAAATCCTAAAATCACTAACTTTGCAAATAGATTTCTGCTACAGCATTATTATTATATCATAAGTGAGAGGGATTTAGATAAGTCAGAAGTAGCAGCCACCAACATTATCATCAGATCATATTTAGCATCAGTGGTCTTGCGCCAGCAAGTGATGCACCTCAAATAAGGCACATATGAACACAGCCTTTACTGTACTCCTCCACTTGGGTAAAGATAGGTATAGTATGAATTTCTGGTTGCCGTGTGCAATGGAAAAAATTGCAACTTGTAGGGAGAAAGGCTTAAATGTAATTGCATCCCTATGTACATGAGCCCTTATATGTTAATCTATGTATCGGGCAGTTTTGTAATTAGTAGTGTGCAGCGACTGTTTTTACTAAAGGCCTGCAGCCCACCCGAAATGGATGTTTTTGGAGAATTGTAAAGCAGATTGTTACGGTATGGTAATGCCATTGGGGTCTTATCGGTCTAATAAGTTATGATCAGCATATCCTTTTATAGCAGACATTCCCAACCTCAGTACTCAAGGCACACTAACAGCAGTGGTGCAAGTGGGCGGGTACGGGTGGGTACGGCGTACCCGTAAGAATTTAGCCGTGGGTACGCCGTACCCACACCGACGGGCCGCCGCTCCTCTTCCTTCCCTCCCCTGCTCCACGCCGCACCCGCCGTCCCCGCCGCACCCGCCGTCTCCGCCGCTGATGTGAGGGAAGGAGAGCGCAGCCTGCGCCTCTCCTTCCCCTCAGTCTCCGGCGGGTGTCTCAGTTTAATTCAGCGCCGTTCCGTGAGCCAATCAGAGCTCGCGGGTGCGAGCTCTGATTGGCTCACGAATCGGCGCTGAAGTAAACTGAGACACCCACCGGAGACTGAGGGGAAGGAGAGGCGCAGGCTGCGCTCTCCTTCCCTCACATGACAGACAGGACGGCGACGGCAGCGGTGAGTAGGGGAGGGGGGCATGTTTACCTGGCACTGGGGGGTGCATGTTATACCTGGCACTGGGGGGGCATGTATACCTGGAACTGGGGGCATATCTGGCACAGGGGGGCATATATACCTGGCACTGGGGGATATCTGGCACAGGGGGGCATGTTATACCTGGCACTGGGGGATATCTGGCACAGGGGGGCATTTGTATACCTGGCACTGGGGGATATCTGGCACTGGGGGGGCATGTTATACCTGGCACTGGGGGATATCTGGCACTGGGGGCATATCTGGCACAGGGGGGGTATATATACCTGGCACTGGGGGATATCTGGCACAGGGGGGCATGTATACCTGGCACTGGGGGCATATCTGGCACAGGGGGGCATATATACCTGGCACTGGGGGATATCTGGCACAGGGGGGCATGTATACCTGGCACTGGGGGATATCTGGCACTGGGGGGGCATGTTATACCTGGCACTGGGGGATATCTGGCACTGGGGGGGCATGTATACCTGGCACGGGGGGATATCTGGCACTGGGGGCATATCTGGCACAGGGGGGCATATATACCTGGCACTGGGGGATATCTGGCACAGGGGGGCATGTATACCTGGCACTGGGGGATATCTGGCACTGGGGGCATATCTGGCACTGTAGGGGCATTTCTGTATCTGGCACGGGGGGCAATGTATATCTGACACAGTGGGGGCATTTGTGTATCTGGCACTGTGGGGCAATGTGTATCTGACACTGTGAGGCAATGTATGGCACTCTGGGGGCATTTCTGTATCTGGCACTGTGGGGCAATGTGTATCTGGCACGGTGGGGCAATGTGTATCTGGCACTCTGGGGACATTTGTGTATCTGGCACTGTGGGGCAATGTGTATCTGGCACTGTGGGGCAATGTGTATCTGACACTCTGGGGACATTTGTTTATCTGACACTGGGGACATTTGTGTATCTGACACTCTGGGGACATTTGTGTATCTGACACTCTGGGGACATTTGTGTATCTGACACTCTGGGGACATTTGTGTATCTGGCACTCTGGGGACATTTGTGTATCTGGCACTGTGGGGCAATGTGTATCTGGCACTGTGGGGTTATGTGTATCTGGCACTGTGGGGCAATGTATATCTGGCACTGTGGGGCAACGTGTATCTGACGCTATTGGGGTCATACGTGTATCTGCCCCTCCCCCATATGTGTATCACGCCCCCATTTTCATTGACCACGCCCCATGTGGCATTTGGCCACACCCATTTTTTTTGCGCGTAAGACATTTTTTCTACTTGCACCACTGACTAACAGTCCATGGAGGTCATTCCGAGTTGTTCGCTCGCAAGCGGATTTTAGCAGATTTGCTCATGCTATGCCGCCGCCTACTGGGAGTGAATCTTAGCATCTTAAAATTGCGAACGATGTATTCGCAATATTGCGATTACACACCTCGTAGCAGTTTCTGAGTAGCTTCAGACTTACTCGGCATCTGCGATCATTTCACTGCTTGTCGTTCCTGGTTTGACGTCACAAACACACCCAGCGTTCGCCCAGACACTCCTCCGTTTCTCCGGCCACTCCTGCGTTTTTTCCGGAAACGGTAGCGTTTTTTCCCACACGCCCATAAAACGGCCTGTTTCCGCCCAGTAACACCCATTTCCTGTCAATCACATTACGATCGCCAGAACGATGAAAAAGCCGTGAGTAAAATTACTAAGTGCATAGCAAACTTACTTGGCGCAGTCGCAGTGCGAACATTGCGCATGCGCATTAAGCGGAAAATCGCTGCGATGCGAAGATTTTTACCGAGCGAACAACTCGGAATGAGGGCCCATGTTTTAGTGATAACCATGCTTGAGCACAGGTGACTTAATTAGTACCCAGGAGCTGGCTGGCAACTTTTAGCCTGGGAAGCAAATGCAATCGAACAGTTTTTCTACCATCCCTCACTGTGGTCACATTGAGTCCTACCTGCATACAGTATATCCCTGATTGCCCACACTATAGCTGTTTCTTGGGATGGTATCGTAATTCTGGTGGTCAGGAATCTGGCAGTCAGAATGCTAACAGCGGCATCCCAACATTCTGAATCCCAACAGATCCAGGTGAGTATTTTAACCATATAGCCTTACCCCTAACACACCCCTTCAGCAGCCTAACCGCATGTCCACACCTTCTCTGCAGCCTACTGTTTCCCCTAGTCCTTAACCATAAACCTAACCCCAGTACTTACCATAGGGATCCTGACCAGTGGGATGCCGCTGTCAGTATTCTGACTGTCGGAATCCTGGCCGCATCCCGGTCTCTTATTAACCCCTGTCTCTCTCATTGCCAGTTTCTTACATATAACACTGAGTCCATCACAGCACATACTGACCTCCTAGGCTCACTGACTCCCTCACATCTCACTAACTGCCCCCCAAGCACACTAACTTCCTAACTTGCCCCCTAACACCTCTTACACTCCACCTCAGTACACTCGCTGACCCCCCTGACAGCACTCCCCATCACAGCTCACACACTGCCCCAAACAGTACACACTCACTCCCCCCACCCTCACTGCAGCCCCTACCCCACAATGGTCCACCTGAGACAAGTCCCCACTCACTTCAGTGTCATCCTCACAATTCTCCCCTCGCTGTCCACTTCAGAGTACCCTCCGATTCTTTCAGTGTCGACCTCAAAGTGCTCTCCGCCTTCAATAATGACCTCACTTGTAGCGGCTGTGGATGGTATCCGAGGTGCTACGTGTGGTGGAGGGGTGGGTGTGGGAGGGGGTCCAGGGGTGTTGTGGGTGGTGGAGGGGAGGGTGCAGGGGCACGGATGGCGGAAAGGGTGCAGAGGTGCTGTGGGTGGGGGAGGGGTAGGTGTAGAGGGGGCGTGGATGGGGAGTGTAGATGCTGTTGCTGGGGGAGGGGTGGGTGCGGGGGACTGTGGATAAATGAGGGGGTATGGAGGTGATGTGTGTGTGGGAGTGGCGATGTAGGGGTGTGCATTTGGAGGTGCAGGGGGGGTGAGCTTAGGTGATGGGTTTCAGAAGTGCTGGGGGTGGGGGAGGTGTGGGTGTGGGATGGCACGGATGGGGGATGTAGATGTTGTGGATGAGGGAGGGGTGGATGCGGGGGAGCTGTGGATGGGGGAGGGAGTCCGGAGGTGGTTCGGGTGGTGGTGCAGAGGTGTTGCGGGTGGGAGAGGTGCAGGTGTGGGAGGTCCGCAGATGGGGAGGGTGTCTGTAGATAATGCGGGTGGGTAGGTGCTGTGGTTGTGGGAGTGGCGGGTGCGGGGGTGTTGCGGGTGGGGTAGGTGATCTGGAGGGGGAAGGTGATCTGGATGTGCGGTAGCCAGGGGAGGGGCGGGTGCGGGGATGGCACGGATGGGGGAGGGGGTCCGTGGGCGCTGTGGATGAGTGAGGGGTGGGTGTGGGGTTACAGCGGTTGTGGCAGGCCGGGTGTGCTGCTGCGGTGGGTGAGGGTGCCGGTGCAGGGATACCGCGGTCTGGGTAGGGCGGGGGTGCAGCTGCGGCGGGTGGGGGAGGGGTGCGGCGGTGTGGGGATTCTGCGGGTGGGGTGGCGTGAGGGGGTGTGGATGGGATCTGTAGATGCTGCCGGTGGTGGAGGGGCAGGTGCGGGAGGGTGTGGATGAAGGAGGGGGTATGGAGGTGCTGTGCGTGGGGGAGGGGCGATGTAGGGGGAGGTGGGGTTGCTGGGGGGGTTGGGTGATGGGTTGTAGAAGTGCTGCGGGTTGGGGAGGTGTGGGTGCGGGATGGGGTATGTAGATGCTGCGGGTGGCTGCAGGGGAGCCGTGGATGGGGGAGGGGGTCCTGAGGTTCTGTGGGTGGTGGTCCAGAGGTGCGAATGGGGGAAGGTGTCTATAGATGATAGGGGTAGGGGAGGGGCCGGAGGTGCTGTGGGTGGGGGAGTGGCAGTTGTGGGGGTGTGTTGGGGGTCCTGATGCGCCGCGGGCAGGGGAGGGGTGGGTGCGAGCATGGGGCGGATGGGGGAGGGGATCAGAGGGCGCTGTGGGTGGGTGAGGGGCTGGTGTGGGGTTAACGCAGTTGGGGAGGGCAGGCTGTGGTGGTGTTGCAGGTGGTGGTGGGGCAGGTGCATGGGAGTTGGGGGGGGAGGGGCGGGTGCAGGAGTGCTGTGGGTGGGGAAGGGGGCCATTTGCCGGAGGGGTGCGGTTGTGTGGGAGGTGAATGTGAGGGTGCCACGGTTGCGGGGGCGGGTGGTGCTGCAGGGGTGGGGGTGCGGGAGCAGGGGTGCTGTGCGTAGGGGAGGGGCGGGGGTGCCATGTGTGGGGGATTAGGAGCAGGGGTGATGTGGGTGTGCGAGGGGTGGGGGGGGGGCTGTGGGAGAAGCTGGTGTGGAAGTGCAGTGGGTGGGGGAGGGGGGGGGGGGGTGCTGCGGGTGGGGGCGTGGTGCCATGTGTGGGGGGACAGGTGCGTGGGGGCAGGGGCTGGTGCAGTGGTGCTGCGGTTGGGGGGTGGGAGGCGGCTGCGGATGTTTCCGTGGGTTGAGGGGGTGCGGGACCAGGGATGTTGCGGATGGGGCTGGGGCGGGTGCAGGAGGGGCAGATGCGGTGGTGGTGTGGGTGGGGTGGAGGGTGCAGGGGTGTAGCGGGGGAGAGGTGGGTATGGGGGTTGGGTGGGGGAGGGGCGGGGAGGGGCGGGGGTGCCGCGGGTGGGGGGTGCTGCAGGTGTGGGAGCTACAGGTGGGAGCGGATGTGGGGGATGCGTTGGGTGCCGTGGGTGGGGGGGGGACCGTGGGTGTCTGTGCTACGGGTGGGGGAGGGGGCGGGAGTGCCGTGGGTGGGTGCTGCGGGTGGGGGAGGGAGCGGGAGTGCCGCGGATGGGGGGTGGATGTGGTTGGTTGTCGCGGGTGGGAGGGGGGGCGAGTGCGGCTGTCAGTGGTCAGCATTGTCCCCTGAACTCTGCGGCAGCCGCAAGACTGAGGCGGGTAGTGTGAGTTCCGCTCACAGTCAGCGGCTGCACTGTCACCAGGGAGTGTACGGGGAGGAGGGAGACAGGGGACTGGGCGGAGACGGGGAGGGAACTGGGCGGGGATGGGCAGAGAGAGGGAGTGGACTGTTCCTGGCCAGATCTGTGCCTGTGACTCCGCCCAGCGTTACGGCCAGGCACAGAATCCTATATCCTAATATATAGGAGATAGCACAACTGATAGCGGCCACAGCAGCTGGCATTCTGCCAGTCTCCAGAACTCAGCCATGGCCGCCGTTTTTCCTGCCTCCCACAGTCAGCCACATATATGCAGAGCGCGGATGCGAATGGCCCTAAACTACTAAAGCACAGGTGACTTAATTAGTCCCTCAGTCAATTTGGTTTAACCATCTGGGCTCAAGCATGAATATATTTAAAACCTGGACTGTAATGGTGGAGTTTGGAAAACTCTGGGTCAAAGGTAATCTGGGCCGCTCTGTGTGCACTTGCCCATTGACGGAAGCCTAGTTTGCCTAACAGATGATTCGGCTACAGCAACTATAAATTGCAGAACAGAGATCCTTTTTCATATGCTAAAGACAGCCGGCGCTATGACTGCTTTTTCTTTTTTGAAAGAGCTTCTCAACAATAAAATTACATTCCCAAATAGTCTGTGTTAACAATACAACACTTTCTACTTTTATCATGTCTAATACATGTTTACTTTGTGCTCGCCTCCGTATAATATCTTATGCTCCTGTTGTTACCATAGTGATCTATTTTGTTGTTTAGTTGGCCTATATCTGTGTAATTTGCTTTTGGGACAGTTATTCTGTATATACAATGATATTATGTCAGTATAAAACCGCATCATACTAGTATCATCTAGTATTATTAAAATACAATACAGTTTGTGAGTCACCTCATACAGAATTGTCACTTTTAAACATATCCCGATGTCATAAAATAATGGTCAGAATAGACTACAAAGAGGGGAAACATAAAGGGAGGATGGAACAAATTCTCACCTGTTATTAGAGTCTTGTAATTATTATTTTTTTACCAGTTATTTTTCTCTAACGTCCTAGTGGATGCTGGGGACTCCGTAAGGACCATGGGGAATAGACGGGCTCCGCAGGAGACAGGGCACTCTAAGAAAGAATTAGGACTACTGGTGTGCACTGGCTCCTCCTTCTATGCCCCTCCTCCAGACCTCAGTTAGAATCTGTGCCCGGACAAGCTGGGTGCTACTTAGTGAGCTCTCCTGAGCTTGCTATAAGAAAGTATTTTGTTAGGTTTTTTTATTTTCAAAGAGATCCGCTGGCAACAGACTCTCTGCAGCGTGGGACTGAGGGGAGAGAAGCAGCCCTACTCACTGAAGATAGGTCCTGCTTCTTAGGCTACTGGACACCATTAGCTCCAGAGGGATCGTACACAGGATCTCACCCTTTGTCGTCCGATCCCGGAGCCGCGCCGCCGACCCCCTCGCAGAGCCGGAAGACAGAAGCCGGTGACAGAAGCAAGAAGACTTCGAAATCGGCGGCAGAAGACTCCAGTCTTCACTGAGGTAGCGCACAGCACTGCAGCTGTGCGCCATTGCTCCCACATTAAACCCACATACTCCGGTCACTGTAGGGTGCAGGGCGCAGGGGGGGAGGGGGGGGGGGGGCGCCCTGTGCAGCAATTAGAGACCGCTTGGCAGAAGTTGGGCATATATACAGTTGGGCACTGTATATATGCATGAGCCCCCGCCATAATTTTACACAGAAACGCGGGACAGAAGCCCCCGCTGAGGGGGCGAGGCTTCTTCCTCAGCACTCACCAGCGCCATTTTCTCTCCACAGCTCCGCTGGGTTAACACTAAGTTACTGTGTGATTCCTGGGACATATAGTGCTGGGGTGTGTGCTGGCATACTCTCTCACTGTCTCTCCAAAAGGCCTTGTGGGGGAACTGTCTTCAAAAAGAGCATCCCCTGTGTGTGTGTGGTGTGTCGGTACGCTTGTGTCGACATGTTTGACGAGGAAGGCTATGTGGAAGCAGAGCGGGAGCAAATGAATGTGGGGTCGCTGCCGACGCGCCGACACCTGATTGGATGGATATGTGGAAGGTTTTAAATGATAATGGTGGTCATTCCGAGTTGTTCGCTCGGTAAATTTTTTCGCATCGCAGCGATTTTCCGCTTAGTGCGCATGCGCAATGTCCGCAGTGCGACTGCGCCAAGTAAATTTGCTATGCAGTTAGGAATTTTACTCACGGCTTTTTCATCGTTCTGGTGATCATAGTGTGATTGACAGGAAGTGGGTGTTACTGGGCGGAAACTGGCCGTTTTATGGGTGTGTGCGGAAAAACGCTACCGTTTCTGGGAAAAACGCGGGAGTGTCTGGGCGAACGCTGGGTGTGTTTGTGACGTCAAACCAGGAACGACAAGCACTGAACTGATCGCAGATGCCGAGTAAGTCTGGAGCTACTCAGAAACTGCTAAGAGAGGTGTAATCGCAATATTGCGAATACGCCGTTCGCAATTTTAAGAAGCTAAGATTCACTCCCAGTAGGCGGTGGCTTAGCGTGAGTAAATCTGCTAAATGCAGCTTGCGAGCGAACAACTCGGAATGAGGGCCAATGTTAATTCCTTGCATAAAAGGTTGGAAAAAGCTGAAACCTTAGAACAGTCGGGGTCTCAGCCCATGCCTGATCCTATGTCGCAGAGGCCGTCAGGGTCTCAGAAGCACCCACTATCCCAAATTGTTGACACAGATATCGACACGGATTCTGACTCCAGTGTCGATGGCGATGATGCAAAGTTACAGCCTAAATTGGCTAAAGCCATCCGTTATATGATTATAGCAATAAAGGATGTGTTGCACATCACAGAGGAAACCACAGTCCCTGACAAGAGGGTTCATATGTATGGGGAAAAAAGGCAGGTGGTGACCTTTCCCCCTTCACATGAGCTAAATGAGTTATGTGAAAAGGCTTGGGAATCTCCAGATAAAAAACTGCAGATTTCCAAACGGATGCCCATGGCGTATCCTTTCCCGCCAATGGACAGGTTACGCTGGGAATCCTCCCCTAGGGTGGACAAAGCTCTCACGCGCTTATCCAAAAGGGTAGCCCTGCCGTCACAGGATACGGCCACCCTAAAAGATGCTGCAGATAGAAAGCAAGAGGGTACCCTGAAGTCCATTTATATACATTCAGGTACCTTACTAAGGCCGGCAATTGCGTCGGCCTGGGTGTGTAGTGCTGTAGCAGCATGGACGGATACCTTATCTGAGGAACTTGATACCTTGGACAAGGATACTATATTAATGACCCTGGGGCATATAAAAGACGCTGTCCTATATATGAGAGATGCTCAAAGAGACATTAGCCTTCTGGGCTCTAGAATAAATGCAATGTCGATTTCTGCCAGAAGGGTCCTGTGGACTCGGCAATGGACAGGCGATGCCGACTCAAAAAGGCACATGGAGGTTTTACCTTACAAGGGTGAGGAGTTGTTTGGGGAAGGTCTCTCGGACCCGGTCTCCACAGCTACTGCTGGAAAGTCAAATGTTTTGCCATATGTTTCCTCACAACCTAAGAAAGCACCGTATTACCAAATGCAGTCCTTTCTTGCCAGAGGCAGGGGCAGAGGAAAGAAGCTGCACAACACAGCTAGTTCCCAGGAACAGAAGTCCTCCCGGCTTCCACTAAATCCACCACATGACGCTGGGGCTCCACAGGCGGAGCTAGGCCCGGTGGGGGCGCGTCTCCTTAATTTCAGCCACAAGTGGGTTCACTCCCAGGTGGATCCCTGGGCGATAGAGATTGTGTCTCAGGGATACAAGCTGGAATTCGAAGACATGCCCCCTCACCGATACCTCAAATCGGCCCTGCCAGCTTCCCCCTTAGAGAGGGAAACAGTGTTAGCTGCAATTCACAAATTGTATCTTCAGCAGGTGGTGGTCAAGGTTCCCCTCCTTCAACAAGGAAAGGGTTATTATTCGACCATGTTTGTGGTACCGAAACCGGACGGTTCGGTCAGACCCATATTGAATTTAATTTCCCTGAACATATAGCTGAAAAGGTTCAAGTTCAAGATGGAATCGCTCAGAGCGGTCATCGCAAGCCTGGAATGGCGGAAATGATGGTGCTCCTGCGAAAGCAAGGGGTCACAATTATCCCATACTTGGACGATCTCCTCAAAAAAGGCGAGGTCCAGAGAGCAGTTGCTGATCAGCGTAGCAAGCTCTCGGGAAGTGTTACAACAGCACGGCTGGATTTTAAATATTCCAAAGTCGCAGTTGATTCCTACGACTCGTCTGCCCTTCCTGGGCATGATTCTGGACACAGACCAGAAGAGGGTATATCTCCCGATGGAGAAGGCTCAGGAGCTCATGACACTGGTCAGAGACCTATTAAAACCAAAACAGGTGTCGGTGCATCACTGCACGCGAGTCCTGGGAAAGATGGTGGCATCATACGAGGCCATTCCCTTCGGCAGGTTCCATGCGAGGACCTTTCAATGGGATCTGTTGGACAAGTGGTCCGGATCACATCTACAGATGCATCGGCTGATCACCCTATCCCCCAGGGCCAGGGTGTCTCTCCTGTGGTGGCTGCAGAGTGATCACCTTCTAGAGGGCCGCAAATTCGGCATTCAGGACTGGGTCCTGGTGACCACGGATGCAAGCCTCCGAGGGTGGGGGGCAGTCACACAGGGAAGAAATTTCCAAGGTCTGTGGTCAAGTCAGGAGACTTGCCTTCACATCAATATCCTGGAACTAAGGGCCATATACAACGCCCTAAGTCAAGCGGAGACCCTGCTTCGCGACCAATCGGTGCTGATTCAGTCAGACAACATCACCGCAGTGGCTCATGTAAACCGTCAAGGCGGCACAAGGAGCAGGGTGGCGATGGCGGAAGCCACCAGAATTCTTCGCTGGGCGGAGAATCACGTAAGAGCACTGTCAGCAGTGTTCATTCCGGGAGTGGACAACTGGGAAGCAGACTTCCTCAGCAGGCACGACCTCCACCCGGGAGAGTGGGGGCTTCATCAAGAAGTCTTCACGCAGATTGCAAGGCGGTGGGAACTGCCACAGGTGGACATGATGGCATCCCGCCTCAACAAAAAGCTACAGAGATATTGCGCCAGGTCAAGAGACCCTCAGGCGATAGCTGTAGACGCACTAGTGACACCGTGGGTGTTCCAGTCGGTTTATGTATTTCCTCCTCTTCCTCTCATACCAAAGGTGCTGAGAATCATAAGAAAAAGAGGAGTGAGAACAATACTCATTGTTCCGGATTGGCCAAGAAGGACTTGGTATCCAGATCTGCAAGAAATGCTCACAGAGGACCCATGGCGTCTGCCTCTAAGACAGGACTTGTTGCAACAGGGGCCCTGTCTGTTCCAAGACTTACTGCGGCTGCGTTTGATGGCATGGCGGTTGAACGCCGGATCCTAGCAGAAAAAGGCATTCCGGATGAGGTTATTCCTACGCTGATAAAGGCTAGGAAGGACGTGACGGCTAAACATTATCACCGTATATGGCGAAAATATGTTGCTTGGTGTGAGGCTAGGAATGCCCCTACGGAGGAATTCCAGCTGGGCCGTTTCCTTCACTTCCTACAGTCGGGAGTGACTTTGGGCCTGAAATTGGGTTCCATTTAGGGCCAGATTTCGGCCCTATCCATTTTCTTTCAAAAAGAACTGGCTTCTCTTCCTGAAGTCCAGACGTTTGTAAAGGGAGTGCTGCATATTCAGCGCCCTTTTGTGCCTCCAGTGGCGCCTTGGGATCTTAACGTGGTGTTGAGTTTCCTGAAGTCACACTGGTTTGAGCCACTTAAAACCGTGGAGTTAAAATTTCTCACGTGGAAGGTGGTCATGCTATTAGCCTTGGCTTCAGCTAGGCGTGTGTCAGAATTAGCGGCTTTGTCACATAAAAGCCCCTATCTGGTTTTCCATATGGACAGGGCAGAATTGCGGACCTGTCCTCAATTTCTGCCAAAAGTGGTGTCATCCTTTCATATGAACCAACCTATTGTGGTGCCTGTGGCTAGTCGTGACTTGGAGGATTCCGAGTTACTAGATGTGGTCAGGGCTTTGAAGGTTTATGTAGCCAGAACGGCTAGAGTCAGAAAAACTGAGTCGCTGTTTATCCTGTATGCATCCAACAAGCTGGGTGCTCCTGCTTCAAAGCAAACTATTGCTCGCTGGGTCTGTAACACGATTCAGCAGGCTCATTCTGCGGCTGGATTGCCGCTTCCAAAATCAGTAAAAGCCCACTCCACAAGGAAGGTGGGCTCTTCTTGGGCGGCTGCCCGAGGGGTCTCGGCATTACAGCTTTGCCGAGCAGCTACTTGGTCAGGATCAAACACCTTTGCAAAGTTCTACAAGTTTGATACCCTGGCTGAGGAGGACCTTGTGTTTGCTCATTCGGTGCTGCAGAGTCATCCGCACTCTCCCGCCCGTTTGGGAGCTTTGGTATAATCCCCATGGTCCTTACGGAGTCCCCAGCATCCACTAGGACGTTAGAGAAAATAAGATTTTACTTACCGGTAAATCTATTTCTCGTAGTCCGTAGTGGATGCTGGGCGCCCGTCCCAAGTGCGGACTTCTTCTGCAATGCTTGTATATAGTTATTGCTTAAATAAGGGTTATGTTATAGTTGCATCAGAGTTTATCTGATGCTCTGTGATTGTTCATACTGTTAACTGGGTAAAGTTTATCACAAGTAATACGGTGTGATTGGTGTGACTGGTTTGAGTCTTGCCCTGGATTCCAAAATCCTTTCCTTGTACTGTCAGCTCTTCCGGGCACAGTTTCTCTAACTGAGGTCTGGAGGATGGACATAGAGGGAGGAGCCAGAGCACACCAGTATCCAAATTCTTTCTTAGAGTGCCCTGTCTCCTGCGGAGCCCGTCTATTCCCCATGGTCCTTACGGAGTCCCCAGCATCCACTACGGACAACGAGAAATAGATTTACCGGTAAGTAAAATCTTATTATATAGCGCACACATAGAATATTTGCCCATTCACATCTGTCCCTGCCCCAGTTTTGCTTACAGTCTATATTCCCTACCACATGCACACACACTAGGGTTAACTTTAATTGGGAGCTAATTAACCTACA
Organism: Pseudophryne corroboree; assembly: GCF_028390025.1. Taxonomy (NCBI): domain Eukaryota; kingdom Metazoa; phylum Chordata; class Amphibia; order Anura; family Myobatrachidae; genus Pseudophryne; species Pseudophryne corroboree. Next base: position 886,956,026 of record NC_086445.1, read on the forward strand.
GTATCAGTATGTTTTTGGATTGAGGGAGGAAACCGGAGTGCCCAGAGAAAACCCACGTAAGTATGGGGAGAATACACAAACTCCACTCAGTTGGGGCCGTGGTGGGATTAAACCTAGGACTTTAGTGCTGTCAGGCAGTAATGCTAACCATTATACCATCCATACTGTGATGAGTGATAGGGTCACTTGAACTAACTACAGGCTTTTCTCTAACATCCTAGTGGATGCTGGGGACTCCGCAAGGACCATGGGTAATAGACGGGCTCCGCAGGAGACATGGGCACTTAAAGAAAGAATTTAGATTCTGGTGTGCTCTGGCTCCTCCCTCTTTGTCCCTCCTCCAGACCTCAGTTTGAATCTGTGCCCGGACAAGCTGGGTGCTGTTTAGTGAGCTCTCCTGAGCTTGCTATAAGAAAGTATTTTGTTAGGTTTTTTTATTTTCAGGGAGCTCTGCTGGCAACAGACTCCCTGCATTGTGGGACTGAGGGGAGAGAAGCAGCCCTACTCTCTGCAGATAGGTCCTGCTTCTTAGGCTATTGGACACCATTTGCTCCAGAGGGATCGTACACAGGATCTCACCCTTTGTCTTCCGATCCCGGAGCCGCGCCGCCGTCCCCCTCGCAGAGCCGGAAGACAGAAGCCGGGTGAAAGAAGCAAGAAGACTTCGAAATCCGCAGCAGAAGACTCCAGTCTTCACTGAGGTAGCGCACAGCACTGCAGCTGTGCGCCATTGCTCCCACACTACACCCACATACTCCGGTCACTGTAAGGGTGCAGGGCGCAGGGGGGGGGGGGGGGGGGCGCCCTGGGCAGCAATTAGAGACCTCTTTGGCAAAAGTTTGCATATATACAGTTGGGCACTGTATATATGTATGAGCCCCCGCCAAAAAATTGTACATGAAAGCGGGACAGAAGCCCGCCGTCGAGGGGGCGGGGCTTCTTCCTCAGCACTCACCAGCGCCATGTTTTTTCTCCACAGCACCGCTGAGAGGAAGCTCCCCAGCCTCTTCCCTGCAGTTACACGGTAGAAGAGGGTAAAAAGAGAGGGGGGGCACATAATTAGGCGCAAAAATCAATAAAAACAGCAGCTACTGGGTTAACATTAAGTTACTGTGTTATTCCTGGGTTAATAGCGCTGGGGTGTGTGCTGGCATACTCTCTCTCTGTCTCTCCAAAGGGCCTTATGGGGGAATTGTCTTCAGATGAGCAGTCCCTGAGTGTGTGGTGTGTCGGTACGTGTGTGTCGACATGTCTGAGGTAAAAGGCTCCCCTAAGGAGGAGATGGAGCAAATATGTGTGTGAGAGGGTGTCTCCGTCGACAACGCCGACACCTGTTTGGATATGTGTGATTAAGTGCTAAGGTGAATTTATTGCACAAAAGATTAGAGAACAGGCAGGAAATCTACCCATGTCTGTCCCTATGTCGCAGAGACCTTCAGAGTCTCTCCATGCTCACTATCCAAAATAATAGACACTGATATCGACACGGAGTCTGACTCCAGTGTCGACTACGATAATGCAAAGTTACAGCCAAAATGGCAGAAAAGTATTCAATATATGATTATTGTAATAAAAGATGATTTGCATATCACTGATGACTCATCTGTCCCTGACACAAGGGTACACATGTTTAAGGGGAAGAAAGCTGAGGTAAATTTCCCTCCTCTCATGATGAAAAAGAGCGGGAATCTCTAGACAAGAGACTGCAGTTCCCACAAAGAATTCTCAGGGAGTATCCTTTCCCCACTAGGGCCAGGATACGATGGGAATCTTCCCCTAGGGTGTCACGTTTGCCCAAAAGGTAGCACTGACGTAACAGCTATTCTCAGGGATCCTGCAGATAGCGTGCACATTCTGGTACACTACTCAGACCGGCGATTGTGTCGGCATGGGTTTATAGCGCTGTGGCAGCGTGGACATTGAGACCCTAGTATGTATATATATATATATATATGTATATATAGAGATATATATATATTAAAGATGCTGTCTTAAGATATATATATATATATATATATATATACAGCAATTTCAGACCGGCACTCCACGGAAAACTCCAATAACTGCGCCGGTGCCTCCACATATACCAATGTATAGATATAGTCCCGCAATGGTGTGGCACTCGGCTGGATAAATGAACAATAAACCAGTCAGGTCTTACAACATTTCAGTGCTTTATTGCACTATCGTCAGGATACAATGCACATAAATGACATTACATACCTTTATAATCATGCACCCAGAGTGAATTCGCGCCAGGAGGTCCGTTTGAACTTCCCCCTAGCGCCAAACACGTATTACATCATCACGTTAGTGACTCCCATCACCATGACAACAAACAAATAATCACATCTACGGCTCTGAAAGAAAGTATCCATATACTTCAAAGGAGTAGTTCTTAAAAGCAACTAAAGCTCAGGTATTCATTTAACCCTCTGGGTGATAATACTCCCAGACGGTAGATCCACTCTGTCTCACGTTGCAACAACAATCGATTACGATCGCCACCCCTTAGGGTCTTCTTAACAAAATCGATCATCCTATATTTAATACTAGCAACACTGTGGTTAAATTCAGCAAAATGCCGAGCTACCGGCTGGTCCGATTTACTCTTGCTAACCAAAGCAGCTCTAATAGCCGATCGGTGCACCGACATACGATCTTTAAATCTGCCCTGGGTCTTTCCTATATAGGAGAGGCCACAGGGGCAGATAATCTGGTACACCACATAGGTCGAATTACAGGTTAAGTGATGTCTAATACGATACTCTTTTCCTGTGTGGGGGTGACAAAAAAGGTCACCAGGAATTTGATAACCACAGGTGGTACAACCACATTTAAAACAGTCTAAGCTTTTACTAGAAAGAAAATGTGATGGTTTATCTTTATTGGTAACACTAATGTCGGCATGCACCAACAGATCTCTTAAATTACGACCCCTTGTAAAACATGGCATGGGATTCATATTCTCAAAGGGCAATTGATGATCCGTTTTAATAACATGCCAATGCTTTTTAATTACCGCATTGACATTTTTAGATTGAATGTTAAATTGATTAATTACCGGGAATCGTGTCTTCTCATTCTTTTTTATCTCAGATTTTTCTAATAGATGTGTTCTATCAAATTTCATTACTCTATCCCTAGTTTTCACCAAATCTTGTCTAGGGTAACCTCTTGTAACAAGTTTCTCAATTAAAGACTCCATCTGCACTTTAGCTAAAGTGCTGTCAGAATTGATTCTCCAAATTCTCAACATCTGTGAATAAGGCAGTGATTTCTTTAAGCTAGGGGGATGACAACTAGTATATTGAAGAAGTGTATTATGATTAGTGATGAGCGGGTTCGGTTTCTCGGAAACCGACCCACCCGAACTTCAGCCTTTTTACACGGGTCCGAGCCGTGCTCGGATTCTCCCGTGTGGCTCGGGTAAACCGAGCGCGCCCGAACGTCATCATCCCGCTGTCGGATTCTCGCGAGATTCGGATTCTATATAAGCAGCCGCGCGTCGCCGCCATTTTCACACGTGCATTGAGATTGATAGGGAGAGGACGTGGCTGGCGTCCTCTCCGTTATAGTAGAAAAGACTGAGTGACTTAGTTATAATTGTGGGGAGGATTGGGGACGGGGAGCAGCTGTTAGGGAGTACAGTGCAGGGTTTTGATTATAATACCACCAGTGAGTTTAATCCGTTGTTTCTCTGCCTGAAAAAAACGCTCCACCATATCTGTGCTCACTCAGTGTGCCCCACTGCTGCATGATATATCTGTGCTGAGTGCACTGCTCACACTGCCTAATTGTGGGGACTGGGGAGCAGTTATAGCAGGAGTACAGTGCACAGTTTTGCTGACAGTGACCACCAGTCCAGTATACGTTTGTCTGCCTGAAAAACACTCCTGTGGTGGCTTTTTTTTTCTTCATACTACTAGTTTAGCAGTCTGCTGACAGTGTCCACCAGGTCCGTTATTATTATACAGTATATTATATATATATATATATAGCAGTACGGTAGGCCACGGCTGTACCTACCTCTGTGTCGTCAGTGCACTCGTCCTCCATAAGTAATATAATACTATACTATCCATCCATCTACATTGTATACCTGTGGTGGTTTTTTTCTTCTTCATACTAGTTTAGCAGTCTGCTGACAGTGTCCACCAGGTCCTTTATTATTATACAGTATATTATATATATATATATAGCAGTACGGTAGGCCACGGCTGTACCTACCTCTGTGTCGTCAGTGCACTCGTCCTCCATAAGTAATATAATACTATACTATCCATCCATCTACATTGTATACCTGTGGTGGCTTTTAGTTGTGCGCATTAAAATATGGAGAACAAAAATGTGGAGGTTAAAAAAATAGGGAAAGATCAAGATCCACTTCCACCTCGTGCTGAAGCTGCTGCCACTAGTCATGGCCGAGACGATGAAATGCCATCAACGTCGTCTGCCAAGGCCGATGCCCAATGTCATAGTACAGAGCATGTAAAATCCAAAACACAAAAGATCAGTAAAATGACCCAAAAATCAAAATTAAAAGCGTCTGAGGAGAAGCGTAAACTTGCCAATATGCCATTTACGACACGGAGTGGCAAGGAACGGCTGAGGCCCTGGCCTATGTTCATGGCTAGTGGTTCAGCTTCACATGAGGATGGAAGCACTCATCCTCTCGCTAGAAAAAAGAAAAGACTTAAGCTGGCAAAAGCACAGCAAAGAACTGTGCGTTCTTCGAAATCACAAATACACAAGGAGAGTCCAATTGTGTCGGTTGCGATGCCTGACCTTCCCAACACTGGACGGGAAGAGCTTGCGCCTTCCACCATTTGCACGCCCCCTGCAAGTGCTGGAAGGAGCACCCGCAGTCCAGTTCCTGATAGTCAAATTGAAGATGTCACTGTTGAAGTACACCAGGATGAGGATATGGGTGTTGCTGGCGCTGGGGAGGAAATTGACAAGGAGGATTCTGATGGTGAGGTGGTTTGTTTAAGTCAGGCACCCGGGGAGACACCTGTTGTCCGTGGGACGAATATGGCCATTGACATGCCTGGTCAAAATACAAAAAAAATCAGCTCTTCAGTGTGGAATTATTTCAACAGAAATGCGGACAACTGGTGTCAAGCCGTGTGTTGCCTTTGTCAAGCTGTAATAAGTAGGGGTAAGGACGTTGACAACCTCGGAACATCCTCCCTTATACGTCACCTGCAGCGCATTCATCATAAGTCAGTGACAAGTTCAAAAACTTTGGGCGACAGCGAAAGCAGTACACTGACCAGTAAATCCCTTCCTCTTGTAACCAAGCTCCCGCAAACCACACCACCAACTCCCTCAGTGTCAATTTCCTCCTTACCCAGGAAAGCCAATAGTCCTGCAGGCCATGTCACTGGCAAGTCTGACGAGTCCTCTCCTGCCTGGGATTCCTCCGATGCATCCATGAGTGTAACGCCTACTGCTGCTGGCGCTGCTGTTGTTGCTGCTGGGAGTCGATCGTCATCCCAGAGGGGAAGTCGGAAGACCACTTGTACTACTTCCAGTAAGCAATTGACTGTCCAACAGTCCTTTGCGAGGAAGATGAAATATCACAGCAGCCATCCTGTTGCAAAGCGGATAACTCAGGCCTTGACAACTATGTTGGTGTTAGACGTGCGTCCAGTATCCGCCGTTAGTTCATGGGGAACTAGAGAATTGCTTGAGGTAGTGTGCCCCCGTTACCAAATACCATCTAGGTTCCACTTCTCTAGGCAGGCGATACCGAGAATGTACACGGACATCAGAAAAAGAGTCACCAGTGTCCTAAAAAATGCAGTTGTACCCAATGTCCACTTAACCACGGACATGTGGACAAGTGGAGCAGGGCAGACTCAGGACTATATGACTGTGACAGCCCACTGGGTAGATGTATTGCCTCCCGCTGCAAGAACAGCAGCGGCGGCACCAGTAGCAGCATCTCGCAAACGCCAACTCGTTCCTAGGCAGGCTACGCTTTGTATCACCGCTTTCCAGAATACGCACACAGCTGAAAACCTCTTACGGCAACTGAGGAAGATCATCGCAGAATGGCTTACCCCAATTGGACTCTCCTGGGGATTTGTGGCATCGGCAACGCCAGCAATATTGTGCGTGCATTACATCTAGGCAAATTCCAGCACGTCCCATGTTTTGCACATACCTTGAATTTGGTGTTGCAGAATTATTTAAAAAATTACAGGGGCGTGCAAGAGATGCTGTCGGTGGCCAGAAGAATTGCGGGCCACTTTCGGCGTACAGGCACCGCGTACAGAAGACTGGAGCACCACCAAAAACACCTGAACCTGCCCTGCCATCATCTGAAGCAAGAGGTGGTAACGAGGTGGAATTCAACCCTCTATATGCTTCAGAGGATGGAGGAGCAGCAAAAGGCCATTCAAGCCTATACATCTGGCCACGATATAGGCAAAGGAGGTGGAATGCACCTGTCTCAAGCGCAGTGGAGAATGATTTCAACGTTGTGCAAGGTTCTGCAACCTTTTGAACTTGCCACATGTGAAGTCAGTTCAGACACTGCCAGCCTGAGTCAGGTCATTCCCCTCATCAGGCTTTTGCAGAAGAAGCTGGAGGCATTGAAGGAGGAGCTAAAACAGAGCGATTCCGCTAGGCATGTGGGACTTGTGGATGGAGCCCTTCATTCGCTTAACCAGGATTCACGGGTGGTCAATCTGTTGAAATCAGAGCACTACATTTTGGCCACCGTGCTCGATCCTAGATTTAAAACCTACGTTGTATCTCTCTTTCCGGCAGACACAAGTCTGCAGAGGTTCAAAGACCTGCTGGTGAGAAAATTGTCAAGTCAAGCGGAACGTGACCCGTCAACATCTCCTCCTTCACATTCTCCCGCAACTGGGGGTGCGAGGAAAAGGCTACGAATTCCGAGCCCACCCGCTGGCGGTGATGCAGGGCAGTCTGGAGCGAGTGCTGACATCTGGTCCGGACTGAAGGACCTGCCAACGATTACTGACATGTCGTCTACTGTCACTGCATATGATTCTGTCACCATTGAAAGAATGGTGGAGGATTATATGAGTGACCGCATCCAAGTAGGCACCTCAGACAGTCCGTACTTATACTGGCAGGAAAAAGAGGCAATTTGGAGGCCCTTGCAGAAACTGGCTTTATTCTACCTAAGTTGCCCTCCCTCCAGTGTGTACTCCGAAAGAGTGTTTAGTGCCGCCGCTCACCTTGTCAGCAATCGGCGTACGAGGTTACTTCCAGAAAATGTGGAGAAGATGATGTTCATTAAAATGAATTATAATCAATTCCTCCGTGGAGACAATCACCAGCAGCAATTGCCTCCAGAAAGTACACGGGGACCTGAGATGGTGGATTCCAGTGGGGACGAATTAATAATCTGTGAGGAGGGGGATGTACACAGTGAAAGGGGTGATGAATCGGACGATGATGATGAGGTGGACATCTTGCCTCTGTAGAGCCAGTTTGTGCAAGGAGAGATTGATTGCTTCTTTTTTGGTGGGGGCGCAAACCAACCAGTCATTTCAGTCACAGTCGTGTGGCAGACCCTGTCGCTGAAATGATGGGTTCGTTAAAGTGTGCATGTCCTGTTTATACAACATAAGGGTGGGTGGGAGGGCCCAAGGACCATTCCATCTTGCACCTCTTTTTTCTTTCATTTTTCTTTGCGTCATGTGCTGTTTGGGGAGTATTTTTTTGAAGGGCCATCCTGCGTGACACTGCAGTGCCACTCATAGATGGGCCAGGTGTTTTTGTCGGCCACTTGGGTCGCTTATCTTAGTCACACAGCTACCTCATTGCGCCTTTTTTTCTTTGCGTCATGTGCTGTTTGGGGAGTATTTTTTTGAAGGGCCATCCTGCGTGACACTGCAGTGCCACTCCTAGATGGGCCAGGTGTTTGTGTCGGCCACTTGGGTCGCTTATCTTAGTCACACAGCTACCTCATTGCGCCTCTTTTTTTCTTTGCGTCATGTGCTGTTTGGGGAGTATTTTTTTGAAGGGCCATCCTGCGTGACACTGCAGTGCCACTCCTAGATGGGCCAGGTGTTTGTGTCGGCCACTTGGGTCGCTTATCTTAGTCACACAGCTACCTTATTGCGCCTCTTTTTTTCTTTGCGTCATGTGCTGTTTGGGGAGTATTTTTTTGAAGGGCCATCCTGCGTGACACTGCAGTGCCACTCCTAGATGGGCCAGGTGTTTGTGTCGGCCACTTGTGTCGCTTATCTTAGTCACACAGCTACCTCATTGCGCCTCTTTTTTTCTTTGCGTCATGTGCTGTTTGGGGAGTATTTTTTTGAAGGGCCATCCTGCGTGACATTGCAGTGCCACTCCTAGATGGGCCAGGTGTTTGTGTCGGCCACTTGGGTCGCTTATCTTAGTCACACAGCTACCTCATTGCGCCTCTTTTTTTCTTTGCGTCATGTGCTGTTTGGGGAGTATTTTTTTGAAGTGCCATCCTGCGTGACACTGCAGTGCCACTCCTGGATGGGCCAGGTGTTTGTGTCGGCCACTTGGGTCGCTTATCTTAGTCACACAGCTAATTAATTGCGCCTCTTTTTTTCTTTGAGTCATGTGCTATTTGGGGAGTATTTTTTTGAAGGGCCATCCTGCGTGACACTGCAGTGCCACTCCTAGATGGGCCAGGTGTTTGTGTCAGCCACTTGGGTCGCTTATCTTAGTCACACAGCTACCTCATTGCGCCTCTTTTTTTCTTTGCGTCATGTGCTGTTTGGGGAGTATTTTTTTGAAGGGCCATCCTGCGTGACACTGCAGTGCCACTCCTAGATGGGCCAGGTGTTTGTGTCGGCTACTTGGGTCGCTGAGCTTAGTCACACAGCTACCTCATTGCACCTCTTTTTTTCTTTGCGTCATGTGCTGTTTGGGGAGTATTTTTTTGAAGGGCCATCCTGCGTGACACTGCAGTGCCACTCCTATATGGGCCAGGTGTTTGTGTCGGCCACTTGTGTCGCTTAGCTTAGTCACACAGCGACCTTGGTGCGTCTCTTTTTTTCTTTGCATCATGTGCTGTTTGGGGACAATTTTTTTCAAGTGCCATCCTGTCTGACCCTGCAGTGCCACTCCTAGATGGGCCAGGTGTTTGTGTCGGCCACTTGGGTCGCTTAGCTTAGTCACACAGCTACCTCGGTGCAAATTTTAGGACTAAAAATAATATTGTGAGGTGTTCAGAATAGACTGAAAATGAGTGGAAATTATGGTTATTGAGGATAATAATACTTTGGGATCAAAATGACCCCCAAATTCTATGATTTAAGCTGTTTTTGAGGGTTTTTTGAAAAAAACACCCAAATCCAAAACACACCCGAATCCGACAAAAAATTTTCGGTGAGGTTTTGCCAAAACGCGTCCGAATCCAAAACACGGGCGCGGAACCGAACCCAAAACCAAAACACAAAACCCGAAAAATTTCCGGTGCATATCACGAATTACGATCGGTTAATTTCGTATGTACCGATGTCACAAACTTTTGGGCCTCGATCTTAATATCCACATCAAGAAAATCGATCTTTTCTTGACTCATTCTAATGGTAAATTTGATAGGGCTATGACTGCTATTATTACTTTCTATCAATTCAGCAAAAGATGTATCAGTACCCCTCCAAACTATAAACAGATCATCTATAAAGCGTTTGTATAATACAATATTAGATGAGATATCTAAGTTGGAAAAAAAGATTTTCTGTTCTATGTTAAACATAAAGATATTAGCTACCATCGGAGCAACAGCAGAACCCATTGAGCATCCGCTCAATTGAATGTAATACTTATTGTCAAATAGAAAATAATTTTTCTTCAAAACAAATTCCAATAAACTTATACAAAATTCAACAAAACCCTCAGAATATATACCACTGGTAACCAAGAACTCCTTAACCGTCTGTAAACATGCCTCGTGTGGTATCACTGTGTATAAGCTCACAACGTCTGCACAGATCATCCATGCCCCTTCAGGAATCTCCCGCAGAGTAATCAGTTCATTCAAGAACATAGTAGTGTCCAGTAAGAAGTTCTTGTGTTTTTTAACCAAAAGTTGAAGTAATGCATCCAGGTATACCGAGGCTGGCTTTGACAACGAGCCCCGTGCCGACACAATCGGCCGTCCTGGAGGGGGGGTTAACCCCTTATGCACCTTTGGGAGGGTGTAAAGGAGAGGGGTCAGTGGAAATTTGGGAAGTAATGAATCTGATAATTTTTGATTAACTATGTTATTATCGACGGCTCTTTTAAGAATAAGTACCAGTTCCTTTTGGAACGTATTCACCGGATCAAATGGCAATTCCCTGTAGGTGTTGGTATCACTTAATTGGCGTAGAATTTCCCTATGGTAGTCCTGCACATCCTGTAATACAATTGACCCACCCTTATCGGCGGGTCTGATAATCAAATCTGTATTGTCGGATAAGGTTTTAATAGCTAACTTTTCACCAGGAGATAAATTAGGATGAACAACCGTAGGACCAGATGTTACCATACCAATTTCTTTATCCACTAGTCGCATATATGTTTTCAAACTAGGATTGTTCGTGTTAGGATCAAAATTAGATTTAGGTAAAAAAAATTTCAGTTGTTCTGGCACAGGGTCAGGTTGTGTGTCACTTGTAGAGAGCACAGATTTATTAAAGAACTCCTTAATTTTAAATTTTCGAAATATCTGATGCTTTTCTTGTTGCCATCTAAAGTCATCAAAATATGTGGTCGGGATAAACGATAGACCTCTACTTAATAAGGACTGTTCTGTCCTAGATAAATCGTAAGAGGAAAGATTAAATATTATTTCCTCTTGGCTGCTGGAGGTTTCTTTCCAGGGGCCCCTTCTTTTATTTTGGCCACCCCTCCTTGTTGCTTTACATTTTTTGCCTTGATTTTTGAGCGGGTTTGTGTCCCTAAAGGGGCTTTACCCGTCTGGGAGAAATCAGAATCACTGTTAGTGGTATAATCTTGAGAGGAAGACTCCCCAAACCTTGGATTACGCCTAAAGAATGGACGTCTATTAGAGGTCCCCCTGTTACCAGAGATCCACTGATACACCGTATGTTGTTCATAATCTAATTGAACCTTAGAGAATTTCTCTTTTTAAAATTTTAGTAGATCTCGACGATAAGTGGCAACTTGGTTCTCTAATTTTTTTTTTTTTGTATAATCTGTTTTTATTGTAATAATATAGACTTACAACAAATTGCAAACATATCTGGGTATCAATCAAAGGCAAAATGGTATGACAACATGAGCGTATATAGATCGATAATCGCATATTCTGGATAGTTGTAGTCCACATCAACATTTTGGTTTAAGGGAAACTAATAATGGATAGATATGTAACAAGGTTCTCTAATTTACTCAGCCAGTCACCCTCCGTATCAGTCGTTAATGTAGTCAAATATTGATCCTCAAAAACTTTTATCTTATCCCTTAATGTTGTCTGTTCACTTTTGGCAAATTCAATTATAAGCAACATCAAATCAAATGAGCAGCGATTAAGTATGCCAATCCACTTTTTACAAAACTGTGGATCTTGTCTGCCCACAGTTGGTCCATTCTTCATACGTAACCCACGTGGGATGACTTTAGCACGGTAATGATCACTTAAAGAGATAGCATGAAATTTATAGTCAATTTCCTTCCTTTTTAATTTCCAAAGCTCTTTATATAAAATATCACAAGAAGAAGCCTCAGGTTCTGCATTTAAACCCTGTAATTCCAATATAACTTCTGCCTCTGCTTCAGAAAAACCAAAAGTATCACTCCCGGAAAATAATGCAGGATTAAACGGGAACTCTTCCTCCCTTTCTCCTCCTTCCGCCATGTTAAGCCACAAATGTTGCAGTCTCTCAAAGAAGATACTTGAATACTTATTTCAGAATAAATGCATAAAACCAGTTGTTCTTACCGACTCACATGTAGTTCCTTTGCATAGAACAAAACAGAGCCGTGGGTGATATTCACCTCCAACCACTGTGAAAATCCGAAGAAATCCTGGGTAGATTTTGAACAGGTAATAAAATAGCAGGTGCCTTGTCAATTAGGACTGATAGCACAGCCCAAGATACACAGCAATTTCAGACCGGCACTCCACGGAAAACTCCAATAACTGCGCCGGTGCCTCCACATATACCAATGTATAGATATAGTCCCGCAATGGTGTGACACTCGGCTGGATAAATGAACAATAAACCAGTCAGGTCTTACAACGTTTCAGTGCTTTATTGCACTATCGTCAGGATACAATGCACATAAATGACATTACATACCTTTATAATCATGCACCCAGAGTGAATTCGCGCCAGGAGGTCCGTTTGAACTTCCCCCTAGCGTCAAACACGTATTACATCATCACGTTAGTGACTCCCATCACCATGACAACAAAGAAATAATCACATCTACGGCTCTGAAAGAAAGTATCCATATACTTCAAAGGAGTAGTTCTTAAAAGCAACTAAAGCTCAGGTGTTCATTTAACCCTCTGGGTGATAATACTCCCAGACGGTAGATCCACTCTGTCTCACGTTGCAACAACAATCGATTACGATCGCCACCACTTAGGGGCTTCTTAACAAAATCGATCATCCTATATTTAATACTAGCAACACTGTGGTTAAATTCAGCAAAATGCCGAGCTACCGGCTGGTCCGATTTGCTCTTGCTAACCAAAGCAGCTCTAATAGCCGATCGGTGCACCGACATACGATCTATAAATCTGCCCTGGGTCTTTCCTATATAGGAGAGGCCACAGGGGCAGATAATCTGGTACACCACATAGGTCGAATTACAGGTTAAGTGATGTCTAATACGATACTCTTTTCCTGTGTGGGGGTGACAAAAAAATGTCACCAGGAATAAGATAACCACAGGTGGTACAACCACATTTAAAACAGCCTAAGCTGTACCACCTGTGGTTATCTTATTCCTGGTGACATTTTTTGTCACCCCCACACAGGAAAAGAGTATCGTATTAGACATCACTTAACCTGTAATTCGACCTATGTGATGTACCAGATTATCTGCCCCTGTGGCCTCTCCTATATAGGAAAGACCCAGGGGCTCCACAGGCGGAGCTAGGCCCGGTGGGGGCACGCCTTCGTAAGTTCAGCCACAAGTGGGTTCACTCCCTGTTAGATCCCTGGGCAATAGATATTGTGTCTCAGGGATACAAGCTGGAATTTGAGGAGATGCCCCCTCACCGACGGCCCTGCCGGCTTCCCCCCACGAGAGGGAAACAGTGTTAACTGCAATTCACAAATTGTGTCTTCAACAGGTGGTGGTCAAGATTCCCCTCCTTCAACAAGGAGGGGGTTATTATTCGACCATGTTGTAGTCCCGAAACCAGACGGTTCGGTCAGACCCATATTGAATTTAAAATCCCTGAACATATACCTGAAAAGGTTCAAGTTCAAGATGGAATCGCTAAGAGTGGTCATTGCAAGCCTGAAAGGGGGAGATTTTATAGTGACTCTGGACATAAAGGATGTATATCTTCATGTCCCCATTTATCCACCTAATCAGGCGTACCTCAGAATTGCGGTACGGGATTGTCATTACCAATTTCAGACGTTGCCGTTTGGTCTCTCCACGGCCCCGAGAATATTCACCAAGGTAATGGCGGAAATGATGGTGCTCCTGCGGAAGCAAGGTGTCACTATCATCACGTACTTGGACGATCTCCTCATGAAAGCGAGATCAAGAGAGCAGTTGCTGAACAGCGTATCACTTTCTCTGGAAGTGTAACGGCAACACGGCTGGATTTTATATATTCCAAAGTCGCAGTTGGTTCCTACAGCTCATCTGCCTCTCCTAGGCATGATCCTAGACACAGACCAGAAAAGGGTTTATCTCCCGATAGAGAGAGCTCAGGAGCTCATTACACTGGTCAGGAATCTATTAAAACCAAAACAGGTGTCAGTGCATTACTGCACTCGAGTCCTGGGAAGGACTTCATACGAGGCCATTCCTTTCGGCAGGTTCCATGTGAGGACCTTCCAATGGGACTTACTGGACAAGTGGTCCGGATCACATCTTCAGATGCATCGGTTAATCACCCTATCCCCCAGGGCCAGGTTGTCTCTCCTGTGGTGGCTGCAGAGTGCTCACCTTCTCGAAGGTCGCAGATTCGGCATTCAGGACTGGGTCCTGGTGACCACGGATGCAAGCCTCCGAGGGTGGGGGGCAGTCACACAGGGAAGAAATTTCCAACAACATCCTGGAACTACGGGCCATATACAACGCACTACGTCAAGCGGAGTCCCTGCTTCGCGACCAACTGGTTCTGATTCAGTCAGACAACATCACCGCAGTGGCTCATGTAAACCGCCAAGGCGGCACAAGGAGCAGGGTGGCGATGGTTGAAGCCACCAGAATTCTTCGCTGGGCGGAGAATCACGTAAGCGCACTGTCAGCAGTGTTCATTCCGGGAGTGGACAACTGGGAAGCAGACTTCCTCAGCAGGCACGACCTCCACCCGGGAGCGTGGGGACTTCATCAAGAAGTCTTCACGCAGATTGCAAGTCGGTGGGAGCTGCCACAGGTGGACATGATGGCATCCCGCCTCAACAAAAAGCTGCAGAGATATTGCGCCAGGTCAAGAGACCCTCAGGCGATAGCTGTGGACGCACTGGTGACACCGTGGGTGTTCCAGTCGGTCTATGTATTTCCTCCTCTTCCTCTCATACCAAAGGTCTTGAGAATCATAAGAAAAAGAGGAGTGAGAACAATACTCATTGTTCCGGATTGGCTAAGAAGGACTTGGTATCCAGATCTGCAAGAAATGCTCACAGAGGACCCGTGGCCTCTGCTTCTAAGACAGGACTTGTGCAACAGGAGCCCTGTCTGTTCCAAGACTTACTGCGGCTGCGTTTGACGGCATGGCGGTTGAACGCCGGATCTTAGCAGAAAAAGGCATTCCGGATGAGGTCATTCCTACGCTGATAGAGGCTAGGAAGGATGTGACGGCTCAACATTATCACCGTATATGGCGAAAATATGTGGCTTGGTGTGAGGCCAGGAATGCCCCTACGGAGGAATTCCAGCTGGGCTGTTTCCTTCACTTCCTACAGTCGGGAGTGACTTTGGGCCTTAAATTGGGTTCCATTAAGGTTCAGATTTCGGCCTTATCCATTATCTTTCAAAAAGAACTGGCTTCTCTGCCTGAAGTTCAGACGTTTGTAAAGGGAGTGCTGCATATTCAGCCCCCTTTTGTGCCTCCAGTGGCATCTTGGGATCTTAACGTGGTGTTGAGTTTCCTGAAATCACACTGGTTTGAACTAGTGATGAGCGGCTTCGGTTTCTCGGAAACCGGACCCCCCGAACTTCACCCTTTTTACACGGGTCCGAGCCATACTCGGATTCTTCCGTATGGCTCGGTTAACCCGAGCGCGCCCGAACGTCATCATCCCGCTGTCGGATTCTCGCGAGATTCGGATTCTATATAAGCAGCCGCGCGTCGCCGCCATTTTCAAACATGCATTGGAAATGTTAGGGAGAGGACGTGGCTGGCGTCCTCTCCGTTATTGTTGAACTTGATTGTGCTTTATTGCTTAATTGTGGGGAGGACTGGGGAGCAGCTGTATAATATAGGAGGAGTACAGTGCAGAGTTTTGCTGATCAGTGACCACCAGTTTTATCCGTTCTCTGCCTGAAAAAAAAGCTCCTTATCTGTGCTCAGTGTGCTGCATATATCTGTGCTCACACTGCTTAATTGTGGGGACTGGGGAGCCGCTGTATTATATAGCAGGAGTACAGTGCAGAGTTTTGCTGACAGTGACCACCAGTATACGTTGTCTGCCTGAAAAACACTCCATATCTGTGCTCAGTGTGCTGCTTTATTGTGGGGACTGGGGACCACCAGTATAATATTATATAGGAGGAGTACAGTGCAGAGTTTCTCTAACGTCCTAGTGGATGCTGGGACTCCGTCAGGACCATGGGGAATAGCGGGCTCCGCAGGAGACAGGGCACATCTAAATAAAGCTTTTAGGATCACATGGTGCGTACTGGCTCCTCCCCCTATGACCCTCCTCCAAGCCTCAGTTAGGTTTTTGTGCCCGTCCGAGAAGGGTGCAATCTAGGTGGCTCTCCTAAAGAGCTGCTTAGAAAAAGTTTTTTTAGGTTTAAATCTCAGTGAATCCTGCTGGCAACAGGATCACTGCATCGAGGGACTTAGGGGAGAGATTTCCAACTCACCTGCGTGCAGGATGGATTGGAGTCTTAGGCTACTGGACACTTAGCTCCAGAGGGAGTCGGAACACAGGTCCTCCTGGGGTTCGTCCCGGAGCCGCGCCGCCGATCCCCCTTACAGACGCTGAAGACGGAGGTCCGGAAAGCAGGCGGCAGAAGACTCCTCAGTCTTCATGAAGGTAGCGCACAGCACTGCAGCTGTGCGCCATTGTTGCTACACGTCTCACTGATTCAGTCACGGAGGGTGCAGGGCGCTGCTGGGGGCGCCCTGGGCAGCAATATTAAATACCTTTAGTGGCAAAATAAATACATCACATATAGCCATTAAGGCTATATGTATGTATTTAACCCAGGCCAGTTTTCTTAAAACCCGGGGGAAAAGCCCGCCGAAAAAGGGGCGGAGCTTATTCTCCTCAGCACTCAGCGCCATTTTCCTGCTCAGCTCCGCTGGTGAGGAAGGCTCCCAGGACTCTCCCCTGCACTGCACTACAGAAACAGGGTAACAAAGAGAAGGGGGGCATAATTTGGCGATATTGATATATTAAAAGCGCTTATATCAAAAACAACACCTTCTAGGGTTGTTTATATACATTTATAGCGCTTTTGGTGTGTGCTGGCAAACTCTCCCTCTGTCTCCCCAAAGGGCTAAGAGGGTCCTGTCTTCGATTAGAGCATTCCCTGTGTGGCTGCTGTGTGTCGGTACGTGTGTGTCGACATGTATGAGGACGATGTTGGTGTGGAGGCAGAGCAATTGCCGGTAATGGTGATGTCACCCCCTAGGGAGTCGACACCGGAATGGATGGCTTTAGTTATGGAATTACGTGATAATGTTAGCACATTACAAAAGTCAGTTGACGAAATGAGACGGCCGGAAAACCAGTTAGTACCGGCTCAGGCGTCTCAGACACCGTCAGGGGCTGTAAAACGTCCCTTACCTCAGTCAGTCGACACGGGTACCGACACAGATGAATCTAGTGTCGACGGTGAAGAAACAAACGTATTTTCCAATAGGGCCACACGTTATATGATCACGGCAATGAAGGAGGCTTTGCAGATCTCTGATACTGCTGGTACCTCAAAAAGGGGTATTATGTGGGGGGTGAAAAAACTACCTGTAGCTTTTCCAGAATCAGAGGAATTGAATGACGTGTGTGACGAAGCGTGGGTTAACCCAGATAGAAAACTGCTAATTTCCAAGAAGTTATTGGCATTATACCCTTTCCCACCAGAGGTTAGGGCGCGCTGGGAAACACCCCCTAGGGTGGATAAGGCGCTCACACATTTATCAAAGCAAGTGGCGTTGCCGTCTCCTGATACGGCCGCCCTCAAGGATCCAGCAGATAGGAGGCTGGAAACTACACTGAAGAGTATATACACACATACTGGTGTTATACTGCGACCGGCAGTAGCCTCAGCCTGGATGTGCAGTGCTGGGGTAGTGTGGTTGGATTCTCTGACTGAAAATATTGATACCCTGGATAGGGACAGTATTTTATTGACTCTAGAGCAATTAAAGGATGCTTTTCTTTATATGCGAGATGCTCAGAGGGATATTTGTACTCTAGCATCAAGAGTAAGCGCGATGTCCATATCTGCCAGAAGAAGTTTATGGACGCGACAGTGGTCAGGTGATGCGGATTCCAAAAGGCATATGGAAGTATTGCCATATAAAGGAGAGGAATTATTTGGGGTCGGTCTTTCGGACCTGGTGGCCACGGCAACTGCCGGCAAATCCACTTTTTTACCTCAGACCCCCTCCCAACAGAAAAAGACACCGTCTTTTCAGCCGCAGTCCTTTCGCTCCTATAAAACCAAGCGACCAAAAGGACAGTCTTATCTGCCGCGAGGCAGAGGAAAGGGTAAGAGAGGGCAGCAAGCAGCCCCTGCCCAGGACCAGAAGCCCGCCCCGGGTTCTACAAAGCCATCAGCATGACGCTGGGGCTTTACAAGCGGACTCAGGAGCGGTGGGGGGTCGACTCAAGATTTTCAGCAATCAGTGGGCTCGCTCACAAGTGGACCCGTGGATTCTGCAGATAATATCTCAGGGTTACATGTTGGAGTTCGAAAGGTCTCCCCCTCGCCGGTTCCTAAAGTCTGCTTTACCAACGTCTCCCTCAGAAAGGACGTCGGTTTTGGAAGCCATTCACAAGCTGTATTCTCAGCAGGTGATAGTCAAGGTACCCCTCCTACAACAGGGAAAGGGGTATTATTCCACACTATTTGTGGTACCGAAGCCGGACGGTTCGGTAAGACCTATTCTAAACCTGAAATCCTTGAACCTGTACATACAGAAATTCAAGTTCAAGATGGAGTCACTCAGAGCAGTGATAGCGAATCTGGAAGAAGGGGACTTCATGGTGTCCCTGGACATAAAGGATGCTTATCTGCATGTCCCAATTTACCCCTCACACCAAGGGTATCTCAGGTTCGTGATACAAGACTGTCATTATCAGTTTCAAACGCTGCCGTTTGGTTTGTCCACGGCCCCTCGGGTCTTTACCAAGGTAATGACCGAAATGATGGTTCTTCTACGAAGAAAAGGCGTATTAATTATCCCTTACTTGGACGATCTCCTGATAAGGGCAAAGTCCAGAGAACAGCTGGAAGTCGGTGTAGCACTAACCCAGGTAGTGCTTCAGCAACACGGGTGGATTCTGAATCTTCCAAAATCTCAATTGACCCCGACAACTCGTCTGCTGTTCCTGGGAATGATTCTGGACACGGTTCAGAAAAAGGTGTTTCTCCCGGAGGAGAAAGCAAGGGAGTTATCCGAACTTGTCAGGAACCTCCTAAAACCAGGAACTGTGTCAGTACATCAATGCACAAGAGTCCTGGGAAAGATGGTGGCTTCTTACGAAGCGATTCCATTCGGCAGATTCCATGCACGGACATTTCAGTGGGATCTGCTGGACAAATGGTCCGGATCGCATCTGCACATGCATCAGCGGATAACACTGTCACCAAGAACAAGGTTGTCTCTCCTGTGGTGGTTGCAGAGTGCCCATCTGTTAGAGGGCCGCAGATTCGGCATACAGGACTGGGTCCTGGTGACTACGGATGCCAGCCTACGAGGCTGGGGCGCAGTCACACAGGGAAGAAACTTCCAGGGCGTGTGGTCAAACCTGGAGACGTCCCTTCACATAAATATACTGGAGCTAAGAGCGATCTACAATGCTCTAAGCCTGGCAAAATCGCTGCTTCAGGGTCAGCCGGTGTTGATCCAGTCGGACAACATCGCGGCAGTCGCCCAAGTAAACCGACAAGGCGGCACGAGAAGCAGAAGAGCAATGACAGAAGCTGCAAGGATTCTGCGCTGGGCGGAGAATCATGTCATAGCACTGTCAGCAGTGTTCATCCCGGGAGTGGACAACTGGGAAGCAGACTTCCTCAGCAGACACGACCTTCACCCGGGAGAGTGGGGACTTCATCCAGAAGTCTTCCACATGATTGTGAACCGTTGGGAAAGACCAAAGGTGGACATGATGGCGTCTCGCCTCAACAAAAAATTGGACAGATATTGCGCCAGGTCAAGAGACCCTCAGGCAATAGCTGTGGACGCTCTGGTAACACCGTGGGTGTACCAGTCAGTGTATGTGTTCCCTCCTCTGCCTCTCATACCAAAGGTACTGAGAATTATACGGAAAAGAGGAGTAAGAACAATACTGGTGGCTCCGGACTGGCCAAGAAGAACTTGGTATCCGGAACTTCAAGAGATGCTCACGGAGGATCCATGGCCTCTACCTCTAAGAAGGGATCTGCTTCAGCAGGGACCTTGTATGTTCCAAGACTTACCGCGTCTGCGTTTGACGGCATGGCGGTTGAACGCCGGATTCTAAAAGAAAAGGGCATTCCAGAGGAAGTTATTCCTACCTTGATTAAGGCTAGAAAGGAAGTGACTGTACAACATTATCACCGCATTTGGCGAAAATATGTTGCGTGGTGTGAGGCCAAGAAGGCTCCAACGGAAGAATTTCAATTGGGTCGATTCTTACATTTCCTGCAAGCAGGATTGTCTATGGGCCTAAAATTGGGGTCCATTAAAGTTCAAATTTCGGCCTTATCAATCTTCTTCCAGAAGGAATTGGCATCAGTGCCTGAAGTACAAACTTTTGTCAAAGGTGTACTACATATACAACCCCCAATAGTGCCTCCAGTGGCACCGTGGGATTTGAACGTAGTTTTGAATTTTCTCAAATCTCATTGGTTTGAGCCTCTAAAATCGGTAGATTTAAAATACCTTACATGGAAGGTAACCATGCTATTGGCCCTGGCTTCAGCCAGGAGAGTTTCAGAGTTGGCGGCTTTATCATACAAAAGCCCATATCTGATTTTCCATTCGGACAGGGCAGAACTGCGGACACGTCCTCATTTTCTCCCTAAGGTGGTTTCGGCTTTTCACTTGAACCAGCCTATTGTGGTGCCTGCGGCTACTAGCGACTTGGAGGACTCCAAGTTACTGGACATTGTCAGAGCATTAAAAATATATATTTCAAGGACAGCTGGAGTCAGAAAATCTGACTCGTTGTTTATATTGTATGCACCCAACAAGATGGGTGCTCCTGCGTCTAAACAGACGATTGCACGTTGGATCTGTAGCACAATCCAACTTGCACATTCTGTGGCAGGCCTGCCACAGCCTAAATCTGTAAAGGCCCACTCCACAAGGAAAGTGGGCTCATCTTGGGCGGCTGCCCGAGGGGTCTCGGCATTACAACTTTGCCGAGCAGCTACGTGGTCAGGGGAGAACACGTTTGTAAAATTTTACAAATTTGATACTCTGGCTAAGGAGGACCTGGAGTTCTCTCATTCGGTGCTGCAGAGTCATCCGCACTCTCCCGCCCGTTTGGGAGCTTTGGTATAATCCCCATGGTCCTGACGGAGTCCCAGCATCCACTAGGACGTTAGAGAAAATAAGAATTTACTTACCGATAATTCTATTTCTCATAGTCCGTAGTGGATGCTGGGCGCCCATCCCAAGTGCGGATTGTCTGCAATACTTGTACATAGTTATTGTTACAAAGATCGGGTTATTACTATTGTTGTGAGCCATCTTTTCAGAGGCTACTTCGTTTTTTGTTATCATACTGTTAACTGGGTTCAGATCACAAGTTGTACGGTGTGATTGGTGTGGCTGGTATGAGTCTTACCCGGGATTCAAGATCCTTCCTTATTGTGTACGCTCGTCCGGGCACAGTACCTAACTGAGGCTTGGAGGAGGGTCATAGGGGGAGGAGCCAGTACGCACCATGTGATCCTAAAAGCTTTATTTAGATGTGCCCTGTCTCCTGCGGAGCCCGCTATTCCCCATGGTCCTGACGGAGTCCCAGCATCCACTACGGACTATGAGAAATAGAATTATCGGTAAGTAAATTCTTATTTTTGCTGACCAGTGACCACCAGTATATAATATATAGCATTACGGTACAGTAGGCCACTGCTGTACCTACCTCTGTGTCGTCATTAAGTATACTATCCATCTACATTCTTTACCTGTGGTGCATTTTAGTTTTGCAGTTTGCTGACACAGTGACCACCAGTATACTATATATAGCAGTACGGTACCGAAGGCCACTGCTGTACCTAACTCTGTGTCGTCATTAAGTATACTATCCATCTACATTCTATACCTGTGGTGCATTTTAGTTGTGCGCAGTATATATAGTAGTAGGCCATTGCTATTGATACTGGCATATAATTCCACACATTAAAAAATGGAGAACAAAAATGTGGAGGTTAAAATAGGGAAAGATCAAGATCCACTTCCACCTCGTGCTGAAGCTGTTGCCACTAGTCATGGCCGAGACGATGAAATGCCATCAACGTCGTCTGCCAAGGCCGATGCCCAATGTCATAGTAGAGAGCATGTAAAATCCAAAAAACAAAAATTCAGTAAAATGACCCAAAAATCAAAATTGAAAGCGTCTGATGAGAAGCGTAAACTTGCCAATATGCCATTTACGACACGGAGTGGCAAGGAACGGCTGAGGCCCTGGCCTATGTTCATGGCTAGTGGTTCAGATTCACATGAGGATGGAAGCACTCATCCTCTCGCTAGAAAAATTAAAAGACTTAAGCTGGCAAAAGCACAGCAAAGAACTGTGCGTTCTTCTAAATCACAAATCCCCAAGGAGAGTCCAATTGTGTCGGTTGCGATGCCTGACCTTCCCAACACTGGACGGGAAGAGCTTGCGCCTTCCACCATTTGCACGCCCCCTGCAAGTGCTGGAAGGAGCACCCGCAGTCCAGTTCCTGATAGTCAAATTGAAGATGTCACTGTTGAAGTACACCAGGATGAGGATATGGGTGTTGCTGGCGCTGGGGAGGAAATTGACAAGGAGGATTCTGATGGTGAGGTGGTTTGTTTAAGTCAGGCACCCGGGGAGACACCTGTTGTCCGTGGGACGAATATGGCCATTGACATGCCTGGTCAAAATACAAAAAAAATCACCTCTTCGGTGTGGAATTATTTCAACACAAATGCGGACAACAGGTGTCAAGCCGTGTGTTGCCTTTGTCAAGCTGTAATAAGTAGGGGTAAGGACGTTAACCACCTCGGAACATCCTCCCTTATAAGTCACCTGCAGCGCATTCATCATAAGTCAGTGACAAGTTCAAAAACTTTGGATGACAGCGGAAGCAGTCCACTGACAACTAAATCCCTTCCTCTTGTAACCAAGCTCCTGCAAACCACACCACCAACTCCCTCAGTGTCAATTTCCTCCTTACCCAGGAAAGCCAATAGTCCTGCAGGCCATGTCACTGGCAAGTCTGATGAGTCCTCTCCTGCCTGGGATTCCTCCGATGCATCCTTGAGTGTAACGCCTACTGCTGCTGGCGCTGCTGTTGTTGCTGCTGGGAGTCGATCGTCATCCCAGAGGGGAAGTCAGTAAGCAATTGACTGTCCAACAGTCCTTTGCGAGGAAGATGAAATATCACAGCAGTCATCCTGCTGCAAAGCAGATAACTCAGGCCTTGGCAGCCTGGGCGGTGAGAAACGTGGTTCCGGTATCCACCGTTAATTCAGAGGCAACTAGAGACTTGATTGAGGTACTGTGTCCCCGGTACCAAATACCATCTAGGTTCCATTTCTCTATGCAGGTGATACCGAAAATGTACACAGACGTCATAAAAAAGAGTCACCAGTGTCCTAAAAAATGCAGTTGTACCCAATGTCCACTTAACCACGGACATGTGGACAAGTGGAGCAGGGCAGACTCAGGACTATATGACTGTGACAGCCCACTGGGTAGATGTATTGCCTCCCGCAGCAAGAACAGCAGCGGCGGCACCAGTAGCAGCATCTCGCAAACGCCAACTCGTTCCTAGGCAGGCTACGCTTTGTATCACCGCTTTCCAGAAGAGGCACACAGCTGACAACCTCTTACGGAAACTGAGGAAGATCATCGCAGAATGGCTGACCCCAATTGGACTCTCCTGGGGATTTGTGACATCGGACAACACCAGCAATATTGTGCGTGCATTACATCTGGGCAAATTCCAGCACGTCCCATGTTTTGCACATACCTTGAATTTGGTGGTGCAGAATTATTTAAAAAACGACAGGGGCATGCAAGAGATGCTGTCGGTGGCCCGAAGAATTGCGGGCCACTTTCGGCATTCAGCCACCGCGTACAGAAGACTGGAGCACCACCAAACAATCCTAAACCTGCCCTGCCATCATCTGAAGCAAGAGGTGGTAACGAGGTGGAATTCAACCCTCTATATGCTTCAGAGGATGGAGGAGCAGCAAAAGGCCATTCAAGCCTATACATCTGCCCACGATATAGGCAAAGGAGGGGGAATGCACCTGTCTCAAGCGCAGTGGAGAATGATTTCAACGTTGTGCAAGGTTCTGCAACCCTTTGAACTTGCCACACGTGAAGTCAGTTCAGACACTGCCAGCCTGAGTCAGGTCATTCCCCTCATCAGGCTTTTGAAGAAGAAGCTGGAGACATTGAAGGAGGAGCTAAAACAGAGCGATTCTGCTAGGCATGTGGGACTTGTGGATGGAGCCCTTAATTCGCTTAACCAGGATTCACGGGTGGTCAATCTGTTGAAATCAGAGCACTACATTTTGGCCACCGTGCTCGATCCTAGATTTAAAACCTACGTTGTATCTCTCTTTCCGGCAGACACAAGTCTGCAGAGGTTCAAAGACCTGCTGGTGAGAAAATTGTCAAGTCAAGAGGAACGTGACCCGTCAACATCTCCTCCTTCACATTCTCCCGCACCTGGGGGTGCGAGGAAAAGGCTAAGAATTCCGAGCCCACCCGCTGGCAGCGATGCAGGGCAGTCTGGAGCGAGTGCTGACATCTGGTCCGGACTGAAGGACCTGCCAACGATTACTGACATGTCGTCTACTGTCACTGCATATGATTCTGTCACCATTGAAAGAATGGTGGAGGATTATATGAGTGACCGCATCCAAGTGGGCACGTCAGACAGTCCGTACTTATACTGGCAGGAAAAAGAGGCAATTTGGAGGCCCCTGCACAAACTGGCTTTATTCTACCTAAGTTGCCCTCCCTCCAGTGTGTACTCCGAAAGAGTGTTTAGTGCAGCCGCTCACCTTGTCAGCAATCGGCGTACGAGGTTATTTCCGGAAAATGTGGAGAAGATGATGTTCATCAAAATGAATTATAATCAATTCCTCCGTGGAGACATTCACCAGCAATTGCCTCCAGAAAGTACACAGGGATCTGAGATGGTGGATTCCAGTGAGGACAAATTAATAATCTGTGAGGAGGGGGATGTACACAGTGAAAGGGGTGAGGGATCAGAGGATGATGAGGAGGACATCTTGCCTCTCTAGAGCCAGTTTGTGCAAGGAGAGATTGATTGCTTCTTTTTTGGTGGGGGCCCAAACCAACCAGTCATTTCAGTCACAGTCGTGTGGCAGACCCTGTCGCTGAAATGATGGGTTCGTTAAAGTGTGCATGTCCTGTTTATACAACATAAGGGTGGGTGGGAGGGCCCAAGGACAATTCCATCTTGCACCTCTTTTTTCTTTCATTTTTCTTTGCATCATGTGCTGTTTGGGGACAATTTTTTTGAAGTGCCATCCTGTCTGACACTGCAGTGCCACTCCTAGATGGGCCAGGTGTTTGTGTCGGCCACCTGTGTCGCTTAGCTTAGTCACACAGCGACCTTGGTGCGCCTCTTTTTTTCTTTGCATCATGTGCTGTTTGGGGACAATTTTTTTGAAGTGCCATCCTGTCTGACACTGCAGTGCCACTCCTAGATGGGCCAGGTGTTTGTGTCGGCCACTTGTGTTGCTTAGCTTAGCCATCCAGGGACCTCGGTGCAAATTTTAGGACTAAAAATAATATTGTGAGGTGTGAGGTGTTCAGAATAGACTGGAAATGAGTGGAAATTATGGTTATTGAGGTTAATAATACTATGGGATCAAAATGACCCCCAAATTCTATGATTTAAGCTGTTTTTTAGGGTTTTTTGAAAAAAACACCCGAATCCAAAACACCCGAATCCGACAAAAAATTTTCGGTGAGGTTTTGCCAAAACGCGTCCGAATCCAAAACACGGCCGCGGAACCGAATCCAAAACCAAAACACAAAACCCGAAAAATGTCCGGTGCACATCACTAATTTGAACCACTCAAAACGGTGGAAGTAAAATATTTCACGTGGAAGGTGGTCATGCTATTAGCCTTGGCTTCGGCTAGGCGTGTGTCAGAATTGGCGGCTTTGTCACATAAAAGCCCTTATCTGGTTTTCCAGGCGGATAGAGCAGAATTGCGGACCCACCCACAATTTCTGCCGAAAGTGGTTTCATCCTTTCATATAAACCAACCTATTGTGGTGCCTGTGGATACTACTGACTTGGAGGATTCCGAGTCACTGGATGTGGTCGGGGCTTTGAAGGTTTATGTAGCCAGAACGGCTAAGGTCAGGAAAACAGAATCTTTGTTTATCCTGTATGCTTCCAACAAGCTTGGTGCACCTGCTTCAAAGCAAACTATTGCTCGCTGGATCTGTAACACGATTCAGCAGGCTCATTCTGCGGCTGGGTTGCCGCTGCCTAAATCAGTTAAGGCCCATTCCTCAAGGAAGGTGGGCTCTTCTTGGACGGCTGCCCGAGGGGTCTCGGCATTACAGCTTTGCCGAGCGGCTACTTGGTCAGGTTCAAACACCTTTGCAAAGTTCTACAAGTTTGATACCCTGGCTGAGGAGGAACTTGTGTTTGCTCATTCGGTGCTGCAGAGTCATCCGCACTCTCCCGCCCGTTTGGGAGCTTTGGTATAATCCCCATGGTCCTTACGGAGTCCCCAGCATCCACTAGGACGTTAGAGAAAATAAGATTTTACTTACCGGTAAATCTATTTCTCGTAGTCCGTAGTGGATGCTGGGCGCCCGTCCCAAGTGCGGACTTCTTCTGCAATGCTTGTATATAGTTATTGCTTAAATAAGGGTTTTGTTATAGTTGCATCAGAGTTTATCTGATGCTCTGTGATTGTTCATACTGTTAACTGGGTAAAGTTATCACAAGTTATACGGTGTGATTGGTGTGGCTGGTATGAGTCTTACCCTGGATTCCCAAAATCCTTTCCTTGTACTGTCAGCTCTTCCGGGCACAGTTTCTCTAACTGAGGTCTGGAGGAGGGACATAGAGGGAGGAGCCAGAGCACACCAGAATCTAAATTTTTTCTTAAAGTGCCCATGTCTCCTGCGGAGCCAGTCTATTCCCCATGGTCCTTACGGAGTCCCCAGCATCCACTACGGACTACGAGAAATAGATTTACCGGTAAGTAAAATCTTATTTTTTCTGGATTACGCTCTTCTTGGCAGTCCCCCATCCAGTCTATAGTCTTTCAAATAAACAACATGGTAAATGCAGCTTACCCCCCTTTAACTGAATAAAGACATATAATAAGACCTGATCCACACCAGTGTTCCCTTGTACAATAAGGAATTCCGATAATATATATTTACATGTGGAATAAAGCCCTTTGTCATTATATTCACTGACTGAAAGAGTATACAGGTATACCGCCTGAGAATCTGGTTATAAATTCTATTACAGGTCCAGTGGCGTAAGTTCGTCCCAGTCGCCCGGAGGCATGATAAATGTTGGTGCCCCCCCCTACATATACACACACACACCATATGTAACTAACCGGCACTCAGGGTAAATAGTAGTAGCGTGCTCAGGTACCTTTCCCAATAGTAATATAGATACACATATAAAGTGGACGGCACTCCAAGTCAGTCATTACAATAAAACACACACCAGCATACCTATATAGTACACCTACAGTGCTCACTCACCCGCCAGCAGGTCTTGATGGAGATGCTTTGGCGCAGCGGTGTGCCGATATATATAAAAAACACACAAACCCCTTCATTCACTTAAAAACACACACACGCCTCTTTCACTTAAAAACACACACATGCCTCTCACTTACACATGCCTCTTTCACTCTCACACACACACACACACACACACGCCTCCTTCACTTAAAAACACACACACACCGCTTTCACTTAAACACACACACATGCCCCTCACTTACACACACACGCATGCCACTCACACATACATGCCTCACACGCACACACACACATGCCTCTCACACACACACACACACATGCCTCTCACTTACACACACACACACACGCCTCTCACACACACATGCCTCTCACTTACACACACACACATGCCTCTCACTTACACACACACACATGCCTCTCACACACACACACACACACACGCCTCTCACTTACACACACCATGCCTCTTTTACTTGAACACACAACTTTCCTTAAAAACACACACACCTCACTTAAAAACATGCACACACAAAACACAGTGCTTCCAACATTTATTAAAGCCCCCCCAACTACACCTCCCCCCCTCCACACAGTGCAGCTTGAGGAAAGTGCAGCCAGTGCCTACCTTTGGCTATCATAAGCCTGACGGAGGAACAGAGAGCTTCACTCGGATGGCTTGCTTAACTGGATGGGCCCGGGAGAGCTGCGCTCTGGAGCTCCCCCTAGCTGCAGCCAGTGCCAGCTCTCTGTATAGACACGGAAGATGCCTCCTGTAACTGACACAGCTCCTCCATCTGCAAGAATGATTTAAAAAAAAAAGTAGCAGCGAGCGATCATCAGGCAGCGGGAGACAGTGGAGGAGATGTGCCCCCTTTGGGTCAGGAGCCCAGCGGCAGCCGACTCCACTGCCTCCCACAGTTCCGCCACTGTACAGGTCTGAGCACAGATATGTACTGTATAATTATCTTCTGGATTGTAAACTGAGCATCTGGTTTTTATTAACTGGCTGAATATGTGAGATTTATCTAGAGTCCAGACTTGTCAAACTCACATCCTGCGGACAGCATAACTGTCAACGCATACTTTTGTGGCCCAGGTTTACTTTTTTAAAACAATGGAATGCGGCCCGCCATCGCCGGATGAGTTACTGTTGGCCTGTCTGCCGCAAGCAGCATTTACTGTTCTGCACATGCGCAAGAAGATAATGATAGAGATAGGGAAATGTCCACAGGGGGAGCTGCTGCGCATTCCCTGCTGCCTTTGCAAAGCTCTGCCCCCCCCCCAGCATCCCTGAAGCCGTTACGCTCTGTAGGTGTGTGTGCCCGACTGCCCTGTGTACCCAGCTGCCCTAATTGCAGGAGGATTCTACTGGAATCTGGATAGAAAAATGTCCCTCAACGAAGAAGATACATTGGAAGGGGTTGGCACGGGTGTTGGAGGCTGAATAGACACAGGAGGCACATAGGGCTTGTGGCTGGAGCGGACACAAGGAGCAAGAAGGGATACCAGTGGGCATGTGGCTGGACTGGAGGGACAGAGGGGGGCTGGAAGTGAGACATTTTATTAGCTCACACTGATATGTATGATAGAGGAGAGGGAACCGCTCAGTGAGATATGAGGGGGAATAACACAGCTCCCAGCTCACACTATTAAAGTTATTTTCTTCCCGATACTTGACATCTCTTTGATTATACTTTATTGTTGGTTTTTCTAATAAACCTTTCAAAATTGCATATGATACTTGTGTAGCCCACACAAGACAGAGGGGAAGATGTATAACTAAAGGTCCATATACACTGGGCATTTTTGCCCAGCGTGTATGAACAGCGATAATCGCTGACATCGCTGGGCTGAAAAGCGCTCAGTGCTTACACAGTGAGCGCTTTTCCCCGCTGCCCAGCGATGTCAGCGGGGGTGAGCGGCTTTCCATAGCAGGACGCTATGGAAAGCCGCTCACCCCGCCGTTCATCTACTGGTAATACAAGTAGATGAACGGCGGCTGCCAGCGATGAAGCGGGAGCGCGCATCAGCGCTCACCACTCATCGTTTGGTCATACACACTGGGCGGCTTTGAGCTGAAAGCAGCTTAAAACACCAAAAGTGACCTGGTTACAGCTCAAAATCGCCCAGTGTGTATGGGCCTTTAGCAGTTAACAGAATGGAGAAGTGAGCCAGTGGAGAAGTTGCCCGTGGCAACCAATCAGCATTGAAGTAACACTTATAATTTGCATACTATGGAATGATACAGAACAGCTAATTGGTTGCCAAGGCCAACTTCTCCACTGGCTCGCTTCTCCACTCTTTTCACTGTTTAGTACATCTCCCTCTTAGACCTTGATTATTCAGCCCAGATGGGATTTTGAGTTTGACATACCTGATCTAGACTAAGGGGTCTACGTACTAAACCTTGGAGAGAGATAAAGTGTACCGAGATAAAGTACCAGCCAATCAGCACCTAACTACCATGTTACAGGCTGTGTTTGAAAAATGACAGTTAGGAGCTAGTTGGTTGGTACTTTGAGCGGAATGTACTAAGCCTTGAAATGTGATCATTTCACTGTGATAAAGTACCAGCCAACCAGCTCCTAACTGTCATTTTTCAAACCCAGCCTGTGACATGGCTGTTAGAAGCTGATTGGCTGGTACTTTATCACAGTGAAATTATCACTTTTCAAGGCTAAGTACATCCTGCTCTTTATCTCTGTCCACTATATTTCTCTCCACAGCATAGTACATAGGGGGTCATTCCGAGTTGATCGCTATCTGCCCTTGTTCGCAGCGCAGCGATCAGGCTAAAAATGGGCATTTCTGCGCATGCGTATGGGCCACAATGCACACGCGCGTCGTACGGGTACAAAGGCCGTTGTGGTTCTGCACAGGTTGTAGTGAAGTTTTCAGTCGCACTGACGGCCGCAAGAAGATTGACAGGAAGGGGGGCGTTTCTGGGTGTCAACTGACCGCTTTCAGGGAGGGTTTGCAAAAACGCAGGCGTGTCTGAAAAAACGCAGGCATAGCTGGGCGTTTGCTGGGCGAGTGTATGATGTCAAATCCGGACACGAATAGGCTGAAGTGATCGCAAGCGCTGAGTAGGTTCAGAGCTACTCTGAAACTGCACAAACTTTTTTTGCAGAGCTCGGCTGCACATGCGTTCGCACTTCTGCTAAGCTAAAATACACTCCCCAGTGGGCGGCGGCATAGCGTTTGTACGGCTGCTAAAACTAGCTAGCGAGCAATCAACTCGGAATGACCCCCATAGACCGCTCAATCTTTACCTCCATTACTAATAATGAATTCCATATTTATTTGATGGTGTTTTAACTGTAATCATTTACATTTGGGTTTTATAAGTGACTATATGGAATAACTTACATTTATGTATTTTTACATACATGTATGTTGTTGTTTTTTTACAGCCAAGGCATATATATATATATATATATATATATATAAAATTAATTCCCATCAGCACAACACCTGTAATTCTTACCTTCAACTGAAACTAATAATCACTTAAGATTAACACTTTAAATTTACTTTCTAAAATAATTTATTCCCAAATTATAAATATCTCC
The DNA here is from genome assembly GCF_028390025.1 of Pseudophryne corroboree. Classification (NCBI taxonomy): domain Eukaryota; kingdom Metazoa; phylum Chordata; class Amphibia; order Anura; family Myobatrachidae; genus Pseudophryne; species Pseudophryne corroboree. Next base: position 886,987,080 of record NC_086445.1, read on the forward strand.
TCTTCAAGGGTATGTACTGACTCAAATACAGTAATGCTGGCCATACACCAGGACGACCAGCATCTGATCCGATTCCAGGCACTATTTCCCTTCAACTTACCCCGGCAGCTCTGGACACACGTTTTGGGGCTTTGGACACATGACGGGTCGTTAAACGATCGATGTCGTACCTCACCCCCCCCAAAAAAAAAAAAAAAACCTGAAAATGCCATGCGTACAATGCATCGTAGGTACATCAAACATAGGGCCTAATTCAGAGCCGATCGCACTCTGAAGTCCTTTACACAGTGCGCACGTGCGGCAGGCGCACTACGCACGTAAAGCCAGTGTCAAAGTCGAAAAATATCGTAATACATATGCCTTGTACTCAAATACATGGCACATGCCGCTGCGCGTGCACTTGCTCTGCCGTGCATGCGCATATCCGCACTTTGCGTAACGGAGCTTTCACGGCCATGCACCTTGGCGCGTGGTATGCGCATTTATGGTAGAGTTTGTGAGCGTGTAGCGTGTTATTAGAACATTACATATTTAACCCATATAGCGTACATTTTAGATATAGTTCCCCTAGACCATGTCAGCGAGTATTACTAGTTTAAACAGTTCCTGGACAGAGAGATTCGCCTTTGCATGATAGGAAGGGTCAGATAAAGGTTGGAAGGTGATGTCTAGTATCCAGCTGTAGGGTATTTTGAGGGTAACATTCCGGTGTTAGTTAGAGAAAGATCGCTTGTTCCTGCGTATAGTTATGTACAAAAGTAGATTATGAACATTAACTGTATTTACTGTAAATTACATATGCGGCAGGAATCCAGAGGATACCACCCACTAGAGCAGTTGAGGAAAGACATCGCCCACCCTTTCAAATCCACCTATGACCTTTTCTGTAATGAGGAGACACATCTCTGTGTCCAATGAACAATGAGATTACAGTGACCATTGTATTGTGTATGCATGTTGTGTATAAAAGGACCATTGTTGCCTGGCCGGTCAGAAGACTCTGAACGCTATCTACCTGATGAGCGGAGGACCGGAGCCGGGTTGCGCTTGCGAAACATTCTCACGTATGTACATTCTCTGTAGCCATTATTCTGTTTAGATTTACTTGTTAGCCTGTAGTGTATAAATTGTATTGTTTTATCTTTTGGAATCAATCCACTGTGGCCTTAGAACCCGGTGGTTTCAACTACAAATCAGTGTTGTGTTTTCACTTTCCTGCATGGGCTTTAAAGTAGATTTATCTGTATAAGGTGTATAAGCATTGATAAGGTGTACGCACTGCGGGTACTTTGTATCGCCAGCGCTACTTAAGGTTTAAAGGTATAACATCGTTGCAGTACTTTACTGTTAAGGGTTTAAAGTGTAAGCATATTATTACATTGTATCATTAACAAGGGTTAAAGGTTATCAATTGTGCGTGCGCTCGCTGTGTGTACTCCGTACACTCAGCGCGGCGTGTGTACGTCAAGTACGTACCACGTACGGGACTTTGTACGCAAATAGCGTACGAAGTGCGTAGCACGTGCACGTAATCTAGCGGCCATTAACGGCTCCACGGTAATAGTGTATTTAAAGGTATAGCTTTGCGGTCTAAGATAATATCAACATTATCACCAGTGAGTTGCGAAAGCATCTCACTGGTGAGATCACCTGTGCCTGATTGACAGGCAGAGCTGGTAGCGGGGTGGGGGTGGGGGGGGCGTGCCAATGGTGTTAGAAAGCCATTGCTGGGGCACAGTCCAGACAACGCAGGTATGTCCGGACTGTTGTGGGGGCAGACCGTGGCAGCTGCGTGACGTCACCTGCAGCCGCTGCAACCCAGGATGTGGGGACCCCTCATGTCAGGGAAACTGATCGTAGATGTGCCAAATTTAGCACATCTATGATCAGCTCTGAATCACCCCCATGGTACGATGTGCATACGATTACGATGGATAATATGGGCTGCACGTATGATCATATGATGTAGCGTGCGACCCACAGGGCCTCATAAAACATGCACAATGTGGGGTAAATTTACTAAGATGAGAGTTCTATTTAAGATGGGATGTTGCCCATAGCAACCAATCAGATTCTACTTCTCATTTATCTAGCACCTTTCAGAAGATAATACCTGGAATCTGATTGGTTGCTATGGGCAACATCCCATCTTAAATAGATCTCCCATCTTAGTAAATTTACCCCCATGTGTCAATCGAATCGATGTGTTGATATTGTATTTGTACACGATATCGACCTGATGTACTGTATGGCCAGCATAAGCCCTCACTCCCCACAAGTTCCCAAACTATAACATTTTTCAAATGAATACTAGTTGTCCTGAATCCATACTTCCTTAATTTTGTCCCACTCCCAGGAGAAAATATAAAATTATAAATAACAACTGTTTACCCCCTTTGTAAGTCCTACACTATAATTAGTATTAAATTACAGTATCTCTAAACCTACTTCCAGTTACTCCTAATACTCAGCAAACACTTACATCAATATGCAAATAATTTAAGTAACCAGTAACACTTATTTCACAATAATGTCTCTGTCTAATAATTGCCATTAAATGTCTCTGTCTAATTGCCATTAATACATTGGTGTACTTTACCCAAATTGTTAGACCCGGGTTTTACAGTAAAAAATAGGTACCTTCCTAGTAAGAATGTCTTCCTACTTGTGGGTTATTCCACACCAAATCAACACGTTTCAAACTGACCGTTACAGATTGTAATGAAATATGGTATAATCAATACTGCCATGGGTGTAAAGAAACACCCCCCTCCCCTCAATCTTAGGCTGACAGCACACTGGTTCTGAAGTTATAAGCCTTATAAGCTGCAATTTTTAATAAAAAATGTGCTATTCATTTTTTTTAATATTGCATTTGCAGCTCACCTAATTGAGCTAGAGAGTTGGACATGGTCTCGTTCATGGGCTTTCATATGTTATACAACACTTTCCACATTTATCATCTGTAATGCATGTTTGTTTTTGCTTTCACCTCTATTATTTCTTATGCTCCTGTTGTTACCATGGCAATCTATTGTGCTGTTTAGTTGGCCTAAATCCCTGTAATTTGCCTTTGGGACAGTAATTCTGTATTTGCAATTATGTAATATCAGTATGTAAACGCACAAACGTTTTATTATTGCACAGTACAGTTTGTGACATACTTTATACAATGAGAATTGACACTTTTATACACTTCAAAATGTCATTTCACAATGGTCAGAATAGATTAAAAACAGTGGGAAACATAAAGGGATTATGACATTTTACCCCATGAGCCAGCTCTACAGAGGATTCAGGGCTCGTGCGCTGTAGAAGAATGCTTCCTATTAGTAGAATCTGCCATCCATTTCACAGGCCACTTCCCCCCACACTGGGTTAAAGGAACTTGTACTAACCCCATCATTGTCAGCAACAGGTAATGACAAGCACTTGGGGGGGGGGGGGTAACACTTTATACACAATGGGCTAGATGCATCATCGCTTGGAAAGTGATAAAATGGAGAGTGAAAAAGTACCAGCCAATCAGCTCATAACTGACATTTTTCAAACACAGCCTGTGACATGACAGTTAGGAACTGATTGGCTGGTACTTTTTCACTCTCCATTTTATCACTTTCCAAGCGATGATGCATCTAGCCCAATGTCTCATAGTAAAGACTATTTAGGGCAGTGCAAAGCAGGATGTATTATGCACTGCATTTTGCATGCGATACATAGCGGAATTTAGTCATGCTGTATGCATGAAGATTTTCGATTAAAACCACAAAGGAAAGCTAATCCAATAAGAGCTGTCTTTTCCTGTGTGAGTGCCTCAGGGACCCGGTAGTCCATCTGTGCATGTGCGACCATTTACCAGCCCACTCACAAGTTGCAACAGTTTCTCCTTCCGGAGTATGAAATGTGGAATGCAGTAACCTCTGAAAACTGTAGTTTTTGGAGTGTCGACTGCATTTTGCTGTTGATATATCCTGCCCTATTTCTTAACGTCTCAACCTGACTTGTCCGAATTAGGTGAAAACAATGAGGTAGATATATTAATACTGGAGAAGGGATAAAGCAGTGATAAGTGCAAGGTGATAACGCACCAGCCCGTCAGCTCCTATCATTTTTGATATCCGTACTGATTGGCTGGTGCGTTATCACCTGGCGCTTATCACTGCTTTATCACTTCGTTATCCCTTCTCCAGGATAATACATCTGCCTCAATGTGCTTTCTGCTGCAGGTTCCCCCATTGATTAGTCACTACCTCTTCTTTGAAATGAATAGTTAATTGAAGATTCGTAGTATGGCATTAATACAAACGTGTCTTAGTCATCTGCTACAGGATGCCATAAACTGCATAAACTTTGTTAGGCGTTTCACGGGGGTGTGGTTCGTTTTATCGACAGTATCTAGGTCGACAATGTTTAGGTCGACCACTATAGGTCGACAGTCACTAGGTCGACATGGATGGAAGGTCGACAGGGTTTCTAGGTCGACATGTGCTAGGTCGACAGGTCTAAAGGTCGACATGAGGATTTTTTTTTTGTGTCGTTTTCTTCGTAGAGTGACCGGGATCCCAAATTAGTGCACCGCGTCCCCTCGCATGGCTCGCTTCGCTCGCCATGCTTCGGGCATGGTGCCTTCGCTCCGCTACCGCTTCGCTCGGCACACTTTACCGTTCCAATCATAGTCCACGTGGATCGTTAAGTATGAAAAAGAAAAAAAATGTGAAAAACTCATGTCGACCTTTAGACCTGTCGACCTAGAAACCCTGTCGACCTTCCATCCATGTCGACCTAGTGACTGTCGACCTATAGTGGGCGACCTAAACATTGTCGATCTTCAGACCGGATCCCGTTTCACGGGACTGATATTTCAGTTTTTGCCTATTTATTTCTGACAATCCTATTGCTGGATTAAGAATAAACACGCCTTTTATCCTTGCTGAATGTCTAGCTTGTTCTGTGCTGGGGATTTGTAGCAGAGTGGCAATGTGTCGCTGCTTGTGTCATTGTTACATTTGGATGGTGTTGGAGAATTTCTGT